>NW_005187776.1:0-8687 GCF_000239375.1 Pundamilia nyererei | reverse complement strand
TTTCCCCATCAGGCCTGGGCTCTTTCTGTGTGGAGTTTGCATGTTCTCCCCATGTTTGTGTGGGTTCCCTCCGGGTACACCGGCTTCAATGTTGAAAATGGACAGGACAGGGACATAAATCAGGACAGGGGAGAGGCATATGACAGTGTCCAGTAAGTTCAGGTTCACGACTCCAGGAGCTTAAATGGTTCGACTATATCCAGGAGCTGAGTGGCTGTGGAAGATAATGGTAAAGATGGATGACTGCTCTGTCATTCTCTAATAAAACAAGACAAATATTCTGTGATTAAATGATTCAACTTTTGTATTCATACAGTAACACAAACATGACCTGAAAAACAGAAAAAAGAAAAAGGAAAAAAAAAAAGCAGACTGAGAGACAGCTTTTTCCATCATGCCATCAGACTGCTGAACGCTTCACAGACACCTCACTTTCACTTACCAGAACTTCAACATTATGCACTCCATACTGTATATAAATGAGTGGCATTTATGTACAGTATGGAGTGCATTATGTTGAAGTTCCAGTTTCATGTTTTGCACAATATCCAACTGCTGACCTCTGTAGAACTGATTTAATTTAATTTTATATGTATACACACACACACACACACACACACACACACACACACTTAGTATACATATTCAGTATTGCGCATACATTCTTATATTTTGCTTGTTCTTATGTTATTGTATTTTTGCACACCTCTGTTGCTTGTGACACATGTGCTGTACCAGTGTACCTGCACATGTGATGTGACAATAAAAGTGATTTGATTTGTTTTGATTTGAAACGAGCTGTAAATAAAAGAGAGTGAAAATGGCATGTTCAGCTGAATTGAAACCAAAACTATGAATATAATCTATGCCTGAATAGGTTATGTGTTCAGCATAAGTTACCATAGCCAAATAAAAAGAGGGCCAGTTTTGTGACACTGATAATTTTAAACTCAACACAGCTCACTAACTGATTAATTCTGTTTCATAGTCCTGCATCCAGCCTATGAGTGTTTGTGAGGTGACCCCTCAGTCAACAGGATCCCCTGATGACTCAGAGTGAAGGATAAGAAAAGAAAGTTAGTGACTTTCAGTGAGTTTTGTACTGAAAGTTATCTTTATTAATATTTTCCTGGATATATTTTCAGCATTTATATGACCTAATCATCTAAATGAACATGACAAGATATGAGTTGTTCTTGTAGATTTTTACTGCTATAATATTTGCATTTCATAATGTTTGATTAATGCTTATGACTCTTTCCATATAGTTAGACCATCTGTCTTGCCAGGAAAACTTTGACAGATTTGACAGATTTGACAGAAGCAGAGTGAGCAGGAAACAGAGGCCGTTCTCTAGCATATCGAGACACTCTCTCCACTCTGTTACATATTCCATATGTACAGGGAATGACCCCCCTTAGTAATGGCTACTTCTTTAAGACCCTCTGGCTAGCACAGTCACTCCCCACAACTTACGTATAAAAGAGCTGTGCAAATGTGAAACTGGTGATCCCTTGCTCTGCACCTGGTGCAGTGTGCGTGTGCTTTGTTTGGTACAGTGTGTGGTGGCAGTGAGTGTCCGTTACCTCTGTGGTGGAGAGCCTGTCTCGGCAGCCTCCCAGGATTTCTGATATCCCCAATCCAAAGAGGAAATTAAAAAAAGCTTAGAAGTTTGAGTACTCACTCAATCGTGGCTCAAGGAGTTGGCAGTTTGTCTTGTAACCGGAAGGTTGCCGGTTCGAGCCCCGGCTCGGACAGTCTCGGTCGTTGTGTCCTTGGGTAAGACACTTCACCTGCCGCCTACTGGTTTTGGCCAGAGGGGCCGATGGCAGCCTTGCCTCTGTCAATCTGCCCCAGGGCAGCTGTGGCTACAACCGTAGCTGCCTCCACCAGTGTGTGAATGTGAGAGTGAATGAATAGTGGAACTGTACAGCGCTTTGAGGGTGCCGAAAAGCGCTATATAAATGCAATCCATTATTATTATTACTCTAGTTGCTGGTTCCTTGTCTCATGGTCTTTCGATTTGCACACTTGGCGCTCACCTAGAGTCCTTCAGTGTTGTCCCCCGTGTTATGTGAAGGCTGTGTGCAGGCAGGAGTGGTAGTAGGAGAACCCAAGGTGCAGACACTCGGAGGCAAAACTTGAACTCAAAACAGCTTTAATGCTAAACTCAAATGTAACATAACTGGATATATCAAAATAAACTTACACGGGAAGACTGACAGAACACAAAGCATGGCATAAGGGTAGATCGCGACCCCGACAAACTGAAACACAGGGCTTAAATACATAGAGGGAGCAATCAGGGAATGAGTAACAGGAGGGAAACACAGCTTGGGCAAATCAGACCTAACGAGACAAAGGAAGCACAACCTTACGCATTTACATGAGACACGGACTTTCAAAGTAAAACAGGAAACATAACACAGACTGAACCTACAGACACAGACTCACAGGCAGGCACTACAGAGGGAACAGAGACGTGGGACCAGGGCAGACACAGACACGGAGATATAGCTGACAGGGGAGACAGGAACTAAGGATTTCACAGAGACATAAACCATAAGACAGAACTCTAACCAAGAAACCAAAGACTAGAAATGATAAATAATATAATAAACTCAAAAACCCTGGGTCGACGACCCAGGCATCCTAACACCCCGGGCGTATTACCCAGGTTTCCCTGGTTCACATGGCCAGTGGATGCTAGCTATGGCCACCCCACCCCAATGTGTGAGAGTTCTCCGGCAATTGTGGGCATCTGGCTGTTCCTGCGGTTTTGCAATTTCACGCTTGGTGCCCTCTCTCTCATTTGCATTGCGGCCTGGCCCATCTTTCAGTAGCCCCTGCCTTGTCCCCACCCCCAGGCAAGAGCTGGTGGAGGGTGGCTATCAGGAGGATGTTGGCGCTGGGTCCATCCTCTCCTCTAAGGGAAATGACTCGATCTTGCCCTCAAAATTGGGAGTGGACTTCGGGTTTGACGACATCAAGCAACCATGGCTGCAGGTGCCACTAATGCCTGATTTTAAGGACCTGGTGTGCAGGCAGTTTTACTCTCTTGCTGCTCTCTGGCTATGGCCCCTCGGTTCGCCCCTCTAGCTCCCTTCTTGGGAAGGCCAAGCAAGCAAGGACTCTAAGTTTATGGACTCATTGCTAGGTAGGCTACATAAGGCCATGTCAACCCAGGCTTATCTAGCCAACTCTGTGGCCATTTTGTCTCTACCTGTGTCACCTGGTACAGGTGCAGGCAGTTTCTGGGGACCCCAGTGATCCACGCAAGCTGCTGGCTGCCTCCACCCACTTGGCTTTGCTCATGAAGAAGCAGGCCATCGCCACAGGTAGCTCCTTGGCCTCTTTCTGGGTGGTGTACCACTACCTTTGGCTATCTCATTCCCAGCTCGGGCAGGATGACCAGGACTTCCCGACTAACGCTGCCTGGCAAGCTTGCAGCCATGTTTGGCCCAGGGGCAGCCCAGCTCCCCCAGCTCCAGTTGTTTGGGGTGTGGTCCATGAGGGCTGTGGGATAAATGGCCACCAGACATCAATATGCAAGAACTACAGGTTGTCAACAGACAGGGGGCCTAGGCTCACACCTCCTTTGCAGGATTGCGTCCAGGCCGTGTCAGCCTGGCCCCAGGCTCTCCTATATGCCTTCCTTCCATTCTCTCTCCTCCAATCGGTCCTCTGCCAGGTACAGACTGAGGAAGCGAGGCTTATCCTGGTGGCCCTTCTTTGGCCCTACATCCCCTGGATTTCGGCGATCCCACTGCTTCTGGCTGGGACACTGTGGGAGCTCCCGGTTTGAAGGGACCTCCTGTCCAAGGCAAGCGGGTCTCCGTTCCATCCCTTCCTCGCAGGGCTCCGGGTAAAGGATTGGTCCTTGAGAGGGAGAGGCTCTGCCCCTTAGGATTGCCTGCCCCAGATGTTCAAACAATGAGTCTCTTGTGTCATCCACCAAGGCTGCCCAGCTGGAGGTATGGCCACACTGACCGTGCATGGCATGGTGCAGCAATTATGGACGTTTGCCTTGGTTACTTAGCACTCAGCAAGGCCAGTTCCTATTTGATCTCATGGTTTCTCAGGGGTGCCCAGTGACTTACAACTCACAGGCCAGGCTGCCCAGTTCTCCCTTGGCATCTTGTACTCGGCACCCTTTAGAGCCTCCTTTTGAACCGCTGGAGGACACTGATCTGCAATGGCTGTTCCTCAAAACAGTCTTCTTGCTGGCTATAAAATCTGCCAGAAGGATTAGTAAACTCCATGCTCTGTTGGTCCACAGGGATTTCTGCAGGTGGTTGCCAGACGGGAAAGGGCTGGTGTTCTGGCCCAACCTTGCTTTCTTGCTGAAGGCCCTTTCCGAATTCCACCTGTCCCAGTTTTTTAAGCTACAAGCCTGTGCCTGGTCCTGAGTTTGGCAATGTCCGTCAGGCACACCCGGACGATTAGGAGGACGTACCAGCTTTTTGTTGCTATCTACTCTGAAATCCTGGGCAGACCCCTGTTCAAGTCCCGGTTGTCCCGCTGGGTTGTTGAGGTCATTTGGCAGGTGTATACATCTGCAGGGGTTCCCCTCCCTTTTGGAGTGGGCCACACTCCAAAAGGGATCCCAAAAGTGCTAGATTAGCAGAGATAAACTGAGTGGACCAGAAGGGATCTGGGGTAAAAAAGAAAAAACAGAGAGCTATCAGAGTGGAAAGTGGGCAGGCAGTTGCACATCCAAATAAAACCGAGTTCTGGAGGTGAGAGTGAGCAGAAGCGAGGGGGAATCCACTTCCACTGCAGCTGTAAAATTCAAGAGGTTGATCTTGTGAGCGCTCCAAGTGCCAAGTTTTGGATTCTGTACAAGAGATAGGAAACAGAAGTTAGTATGTGGCAAGGCAAGGAAATCAAAGACACCGCCGAATTAATTTACCACCACAGTGGATAGACTCATCTGTCAGAGAATCACAGCCCCTGCAGCCTTCTGATGGATAGTAGCATGCAGGTTTGCGAGAGAGCAGTGCCACCTGATGGTGAAGGCAAACCACCTGGAGATTAAAAAAAGAAATAAACCCATGTAGCCGGGCTCTGGATCCTGACAAATTCTGGATTTGCTTCACTCTTCAGACCCTTAAGATACATCTTTTATATGTGGTCATTGCAGGAACTACAGTTTTTGTAATGGATTTAATTTTTTTCGACTTCAGGTTGCTACTACAGGATTCTTTGCTGGGATAACACATGCAGGACTTAGCCATATGAGGGAGAACTGTGAGACTTTGGGTCTAGTTTGACTGATAGTGTCAGATTAGTTGTGAAACATGATAAAGATATTAGTTATTATATAAAATACATTTTGCTTAGAGAGCAACACTGATGGAAAGTTTGTGGCTAAACTTGGAAGGTATCGTCCTCTACAGACAACAAAGACACCAAAAGAAAGCTTAGAGAGCAAAATAATTGGCCGTGCTCCTCCTCATCGAAAGCAACATTTGTACATGTGTAAAAAAACCATGCTAGTGGAGCAGGCTTGCTAGGACTAGGGGCCATAGCGCTATTAATGTCTGTAAATAAGCCTCATGAGAAAGACAGAGCTTGACTGACATAAACAAAAGTTGAGCTGAACTCAGCCAGTCTATTTTTGCTCTGTGAGTCTTTGTAATGAATACACTGAAAAGAGAATCCCCCTCTGCGTAGTAACATTAAAAAAATCACAGATTGTTCAGTATTAAAAAGCTGTCCTGTAGACACACTTAATCACCACCCAAAATTGGCTTCAATGTTCTGAAAAACAAAGATGCTTTTCATTTAACTTAAATAGCCTTCCATAAACAGGACAGAAATATTCCAAGCTCCAGTCACAGCTTATTAGCAGCGGCTGTCATTTAATTACATGAACGCACCTCACTATTTGATTAACACCTGCTTTTTTCCCTCTATAATGAGAAAATTTAGTGGTTTAAATATACACACCTACCACAGCAAACTCAATATAGCAAGACTGGAGGATCATTGATCTCCATGGAATTATGCCTCAGCGCGAGGCAGCAAGTGAGCCGCAGTAACATGGTCTTTACTCTTTACACAGCAAATCCAGCATATCCAAATTAACACTGTCAGATTTGATTTCAACACTATTAAAGTGTCTATATGGGTCCACACCAGAGAGTGTTAATTTAACTCTTTTTGGAGAGTTGGTACGTTAACTCTGATTTAGTGTTAAACACCAAATCTGTCTGGAGTTGATAATTTAACACTTACTAATGCTAACTAGGTGTTAAGAGTTTATATATTAACTCTCAAGGAGTATTTTAGTTTAACTACGTAAGAGTTATCTTCTAATTAATTCTAAAAAGTGGGAATTTTACTGTTCTGAACTTCTAGAAATTTCTTTTGGAAATAAACATTTACTAAAAAGACGCAATGGTTTTTGAAAAACATTTATTCTGAACTGTGCACCACAATTTGAAAACATTTTCTAATAGATGTAACAGTGTACATGTTCTCACTTTCATTAGAATTGTGTTTATCAAAAGGTCTGACATAGGTGAGCTGGTAAATGCAAATAACAGCATTCTCATCACTTATTTCTTCAATACAATATGCATGTCCTTCATTCATCACTTTGTGGAACTTCAACGCACTTCTGCTCTCTCCCATATTCCATCTTCACAAGTGTAACCCAGTGTTAAAAACGGGATTAAAAGTATAAATAAATATTGATAAAAACAAAGTTAATTATAATAAATACTGATAAAAAGCATGTAAACATAAGTTTAATTAATATGTACATATGTATATGTAATGTATAAATGGTGTGGGGGCAGGACTTAGTCCTTTAGAGTGTGTTTGTCAGATCCACTGAGCGACCAATCATTGGCCGGTCTGACCCTCCCCCAGTCTGTGCGCTGCTCAGACACCTGTGTGTGCCTTCGTGTGCCAGTCAGATACGCCAGAGACACAGACGGTGAAAAATCAGTTTACCCGTGTGGCGAAGAAGCTAGCTGGATAGTGAAAGTCCTTTTTTCGGCGAGAATAATAAGAGTGATACTGTATTCCAGAGGCCGTGAGCCAACGTGAGCACTGTGAAGCCCTGTGTAGCATTTGTTGCTTCGCATGGTCAGGTTTTTCCCTTTGCTTATTTGGATTGGATTGGTTTTGAGGACCTGAGAAGAATCGAGGATCCAGTACTTTTCCAGTACTGGATGGCGAGCCCAGCCCAAAGAGCCGGATGAACTGGTAGATTGTAACCCGACTGGTTACAAACACACTGAGTGACTATTGAACATTGAAAGACTGAAATTGACTTTAAAAAAGACACAAAAGACAATATATCCTTAGGTCGACCATTTGTGGGGTTTATTTTATTTTGTTTTCAAGAAGCGCGCTCTACTTTTGTTAAATGTGCACAACTTTAATAATTGTTAATAAATGCAATTGTGTTTTCTACACCTACTGTGTACAAGTCCTCTGTTGTCATACACCCTTGGCTCCTACGAATCTAGAACCTGTCTGATCTGGTCCATATTTCCCTTCTGTCCTCGTACTGTGGTTAAAGGTAATTATACTGCCGTACTACAGGCAAAGAAGGCAAGAAGTAGCACTAACAGGCCTAGTATTGCACCACCAGTGTTACACAAGCATATGTGTGGAGATTGAATAAAAATTAGTTGACACTAATTAATGGCACAAATAATCCGTAATCAATTGCAGCACAGTAAAAAAAAAAAAGGAATCCTCTTTGAGCCATTACTTGTGTAAAGTATTTTCCCAAAAGATAAGGACACAGGCAACAGGTAATACTGAACTAAATGTAAAACCTCAACCTTTTTCATTTTTACCTATACCGTGTGCACAAAACTCTGGAGGGATCTAAATGCTACCATAGAACCCAGTCAGGACGTCTGCTACTGCTGTTTGCTCGTTTTTTTTTTTATGGGAGATTGTTTTCAGGCTTCAAGTAGCACCATTATACCAACATTTCACATTCTAGACATTGTTTTAGGTGTATTTGACCAAAAATTTGACTGAAAATTCACATGCAAGCTTTTTTTCAAGGCTAGCTAAAACAGAATATTATGCTATCACCGAGCAACATGGCTAATGCCTTCCACACAGCTTTGTCTCAACTCCAAGGAGCCACAGAAGTAAAAGCTCATAATAATAATTGAAACAATCTTTGAAAAAATGACTTACCAAGCATGACAAACAACTCATATGTAGAGCAAAATGTTCTGAAACGGCTTCACTTCAGCTTCGATTGGAGCCTATGGTGCTGGGGCGGAGTCTGTGAATTTACTCTTTTGGTGTCATAGCCCCTCTAGGAGTTCAGAGTTAAGAGGTCAAGAGTTAATGTTTCCATTGTAACACCTCCAGATTTGACATAGAAACACTCATTTTTAACACTCAATTTTAACTACTATCATTTTACACCTCAGAGTTACATTAAAAGAATGTGACTCTACTTAGAGTAAGATTAACTCTACTTTTGCAAGAAGACTACTAACACGAAAACATTTAACACTTTTGAATTTGCTGCACTCAAAAAAATGAATGAGGTGGATTGTTCAGTGTATATTAATTATTTATTTTCATTTTACTTAAAATATATGTTTTTGTTAAGTTAACATATGTTTTTCTAATCAAGTCTACGTAATTGTGTCTATTATTCAACGTACATAATACTAATGTGTTACTTGATCGCATAA
>NW_005187775.1:377549-419773 GCF_000239375.1 Pundamilia nyererei | reverse complement strand
GTGTCGATCAGGTGATTTTTAATGATATCGACCGTCAGTTTTCTCAACACTGGGTCCTCGTCGTTCAGTAACATCAGTAAATGTTTTTCTTTACAGAATGTTTTCTGACGTAGCTCTTTGTAAATGGCCCGGTCGAGATCTTTCAGTTTTTTTATGTATATGCAGATCTTTGATCCTGTTGTCAGACAACACGTGTTTTAACAGGTACCTGTGGAGTTTTTTAGAAGGTTTGTAGTGCGAATTCTTCGCAGCCCGTGTGAGCACAGCATCAATGAGTGCGCTCACACATTCTTCTTCATCATCATCATAATTGCTGACAGTAATGCCAGATGATGATTTTTTCTCCACTATTGGAAATATATTACTTTTAAATTCTTCTAAAAGTGTTTGAGAAATGCCTTTAGTTTGTTCGTCCTCGTCATCCTCGGCTCTAACGCACCACGAGAAGAACCTTGCCAGTAGGCTTTTTTTACGGAAGAGGTGATCTTCAAATATGGAAATGATCACCTCTAGGTACAGCTGGCCTACGGCTAGCGCAATGATCACGAGATCAGGGCTAATGTCCAGCCGCTTTGTGATGTCTTTAAAAATCACCTTTTCAAGTTTTTTAATCCCCCTGTGTGTGATTTTGAGAGGTTTTTGCTCAACTTGTGCCCACAGAGCTGTGAATAGGCGCTGCTGAATCATTTCCGATGGCGACACCTTTGCCTTTTTGGAGGCACGTGTAATAACAGCATTTATTATCTCTTTAACGAGCAGCTGTTCTTCTGACACCGGAGGTTCCTGGAGATCAACTGACTCTGGATCCCCCGGATTCTGTTGCTGGTTGCATGACTGAGGGCAGCACACACAGTGCTTCGATTTCCCCTCGTCGCTCTGTAAAATGTTTACGCCAGGGACGACACTACATTCAGAGTCGTCTTCAGTGGCGCAGCTTTGAATCGCATCGGTTGTTTCAATGGCAGAATTCATATTTTCAAATGATATAACGTTTTTACAATCTGGACTTGATTCTGTATTTTGTTTAAGTTGCTGAGTTTGTGTCTTAGACATTAATCTATCTTACTCCCTCTTACTAAACTTACCTTGTAACTAACCCTGTGCAAATGCTTCTATTTATAGGCTTTTTCCAAGGTGATGTCACACAAGACGTGAAAGGATCAAAGGGATTCTAGCGCTAAGCCCCGCCCACATCCGATATGACGGCGACGAGACGTTACCATAGCGACCGCTATACAATGGCGATCCTCAGTTGTTGGGATTGAGTGAAACTTGTTTGGATTCAAACATGTAGCCTGCTGGTCCACTGCTTTAACCCACAGCAAATACTGTTAAAATCCTTCCTTTAAAGTTAGAATGTCAAGCGACCCCCCTCCGACCCTCACCCACTGTGTTGTTGTCGGGTTTACCGTGACGGCTGGTAAGATATGCTAATTTAACTGTTTATGTAGCTTCACTCATTCACCTGCAGACACAGACGGCTATCAGAATGGTCACACGTCTTCTTAGAGGACGTTACAGGTGAACACGCGCGGTGAGTTACAGCCAGCGAGGAGTC
The DNA here is from genome assembly GCF_000239375.1 of Pundamilia nyererei. Classification (NCBI taxonomy): domain Eukaryota; kingdom Metazoa; phylum Chordata; class Actinopteri; order Cichliformes; family Cichlidae; genus Pundamilia; species Pundamilia nyererei. The sequence continues at coordinate 418,215 of NW_005187775.1, read as the reverse complement.
ACGCAGTTTTTGCGTGCATGTCTGTGCTCGTGGACATTTGTGAGCAGAAACGCTTATTATTAAATTATGTACTTACACTCAGAGTTAGAAATGAAATATTTGTATTAGAGGGAAGGAGTATAACAAACTATAAATTAAGATAATTTGCACGTTTTTATTCTGCTTTTCTAATCAAAAAATGATAATGCAAGAAAAATATCCAAATATTAACAGAAAAAAGTGAAACCAAACTCTCCCATATTTTATATCCCTCCGCTCTTTTTCCTTTTTTTCCAGATCCTCCACACATGACACAAGGGCAGCATGGTGGCACGGTTAGCACTGTTGCCTCACAGCAAGAAGGTCCTGAGTTCAATTCCCCCATCAGGCCAGGGTCTTTCTGTGTGGAGTGTGCATGTTTTGCCTGGTTTCCTCCCATGGTCCAAAAGACATGCAGTTAGTGGGAATAGGTTAATTGAAAAATCTGAATTGCCCATCTGTGTGAGTACGAATGTTTAGCCCTTTGACAGACTAGCGACCTGTCCAGAGCAGACCCTGCCTCTCGCCCTAAGATAGCTCCCATAGGCTCCAGTGACCCTGAAAAGGAAAAGCGCAAGTGAATGGGTGGATAGATACACATATACACTTGTCCTGACAATTCAAGAAACATTTGAAATATTTTATATCCCTCCCCTCTTTTTCATTTTTTCCAGGTCCTTGTAGTACTTCGTTGTCTTAGGAGCTTGAAAGAGGATGACTGGACTTCTTTAAGTTGTTTGAATACACAGGAAACAGACATTAGCAATAGAAAAACAGGATGACAAACATAACAGCCTTTACTTATGTAGCAGGTTTGTCAGAGAAACTCGAGAGAATTTTCTCCAAGAACAACATCCCAGTGCACTTCAGACTCAGCCACACCCTCAGACAACAACTGGTTCATCCCAAGGACAAAACTCCACGACACGGGGTATGCCGTGCAGTGAGGAATGCTTGGACTTCTACATTGACTGTAGAAACCAGAGAGCCACTCCCTATAAACGCATGGCACAACATAGAAGAGCCTCCTCGACAGGGCAAGACTCAGACTTGCATCTGCATCTGCAGGACAAAAGTCACACCTTCAGATGGTTTGAAAATCAGCCCAAATAATCACCCCTCCACCCCTGTGCTTTATGGTTAGCATGACGTGTTTGGTCTCGCCTGTGCAAAGGACGTTTTACCAGAAGTCTTGTGGTTTGCTCAGATGTGGCTTTGCATACATACAATGTGCTGCTGTATTCTTTATAGACAGAAGAGGCTTTTAACATGCTGACTGAGGCCTGTAGAGTCTGAGATGTGGCTCCTGGGGTGAATTTTGTTCCAGGAAGATTATGGATAGGTGTTAACACACCTATATGCTCCCCTTCAGAGGTGACAGTCTGCTTTAAAGTAGATGCTCACACTTACTAACGCTCAACTAACCAAATGCATTTGATTACCAGCACCTGGAAGCAACTGACCAGGGGAGCCACCATAGGGGTGGGGAGGCACTGGCCTCCCCTGACAAGACTGCCTTATGTTGGTAATAACTTTAATAAATGTAAGCACATGAGAGAGGAAGACACCCTACAATGAACTTGTCATGGGGTTAGTGTTTCACAGGACTGCAGAGAGCCCTGTGAAAACGTTCTCTTTGCTGTTCATCATCTGCTTTTTAAATGAATAGTTTATTAAATGTGAATGTTCACTTGTTCTCTTTTAAATTTAAAGACAGGTGGGTTGTGAAGCAGTTGTTTTGGGCTGTAATTTGTGACCCACCAACTGAAATGAGCTTGACAGCTTTGCCCTAATCCAGAGTGAAATGCAAAATGAGCTGTTAGTATGTATCTAGGAGTGATTTAAAGAGCGTTGCCCTCTCAGAATCAATCCAGACTGATTTAAACAGATGTCAGTAAAGTTGGCTTAGTGCAGGTCAGCGTGTGTAGAAGATCACATGCTGCCTGGTTTTCAGCTCATTAGACACAAATTGCGGACCCTGTTTAATCTTTTGTTGAATGCATACACCTTTGATTTTCATGCATTTCCTCTGAATTATTGCTTCATGGTTATGAGGGCAAAGGAGCTTTTATTTAAGATAAGATAAGATAACCTTTATTAGTCCCACACGTGGGAAATTTGTTTTGTCACAGCAGGAAGTGGACAGTGCAAAAGTTATGAGGCAAAAATTAGGATACAATAAGAATAAATACAGTACACAACTGTACATTTTGAGAGTGTGTTTGAAACACAGAGATGTCAGTGTCTTTGAGATTCTTAGTTTGTCAGCTTTGTGTAGACACCTCAGGACTTTGTAGGTGTTTGGATATAAAGCTCACTCTGATCTGCTGATGTCTCTGTGTCTCTCCAGCAAAAGGTGATCTGATAGGGCTTCGGGATGTAAAACAATGCATCTCAAAGGTTGTGGCTCGAGAAGCAAAGAGAGCAGTATTTCCCAATGTTTCCAACATAAATAGGTCCTCATCTGAGTGGACAGAGGCTTTTCTTGGATTTTAATTGTCTCATGAATTCTGAAAAGCTGAGCAGATTTTAGTAAACTTCTGTATGTGTAACTCAACACTTGAAACCTCATGTGTGTCACAGTCCTCTTGTCCTCCTGTGGCAATCTGCATCTCTTTCCTCTCTCTGTGTGAGAGTGAGTGTGGGTTTGTCCTTTAACCTGCTTGTGTGTTTCAGAGATGGCGTTTGTTCCCATGGTTACTCTGGCTACACACCTGGAAGCTGTTTCGTATCATCCACAATCATCCAACTGTCTGCAATCCAGTGATTACCCGCCTGCTCTTTAAGGCTGAAGAGTTCCCTCCGTCGATGCCAGGTCGATGTGTAGTTCGGCTCTGCTGTGGACGTTTCCTCATCTCTGCCAGCCCGTGTGGTGAAACGAGAAAAGAAAAGCTGCGGACGAAATACCTCTCAAGATGACTCTATCTTCAATAAGCCTGTTAAACCTTTATTCTGGTGTCCTGCATTTTGAGTCCAGATCCTTCAAAAAGTGATTGTCTTGCAATTCTACAAAAAATGCAAACTAGAAACGGGAATGGACCCAACACTTGTACTTTCAAAGAAAATAATACACCATCAGACTTCTCTGTCTTAAACTGTGGTTTACCGGCTCCACATTTCCTTCATTCAACCTTGTGTGCACTTGATTCATACTTGTATAACATATAGTTATGTTGGATGACCCATCTGCTTTCATACGTAAATTACAGCGTGACACATAAAAGAATTTAAAATAAGCCACCATGATCTTGAACCTCTGTTGTACTGCGATGTTACATGATACTGGAGGAGGAGGGAGGTGGCAGTGGAGGACTGCCACCTCCCTGTTTCTGGATTTCTGTTTTTATTTCATACTTTATCATTTTTGTAGGATTATAAAACAACCACGAGTCTGGAAAGACCAGAGTTACGTGTCAAGAACACTGTTTTTAATTTTTTTTATGCAGCGTGTCATGAATGCTGAATGGTGTTTATATTTTTATGGTCGTGCGTGTGATCTGAAGATTCATGTGTAGTTCTGAACTGTGAGGGTTTGCCTCACAAGAGGTTAAAGTATTTTGAAAACAAGGTTTTATGTTTAAAGCTTTGAGAAGACTGAGAAAAGTTCTAAGAAATGTTTCATAGCAACTGAGAAAAACTGTAAGAAAATACAAATCTCAAATGATGAAACAGAGTAAGCGGTGAAATTAAATCTTCTCTCTGCTGCTTGCCACAGCAGGTCGTCTGTCTCCATCCCACTCCGTCCTCAGTATCCTGTCACGCCAACCCTCTGCATGTCCTTCACTACATCCATGAATCTTCTCTTTGGTCTTCTTTTCTTCCTCCTGCCTGGCAGCTCCATCTCCATCCCATTATCCCTCCCTGTGCTAAATTAAATAGTAAAATATCACCATGTGGGGTAAGTGGCTGGTCAAAACAAATTATATCACACAAAAGGTCTCAGCTTTACCAGCATTTTGATCCAACGCTCATCTTCTAGCCATGAGCCAAAGAATCGGGAGCATCAAAGATGACTTGCACCGAAGCCTCCGGGTTTATTCACAGGAGAGATGGCACCATCTACTGAGCAGAGACGGCTGCTGCAGATACTGTGTGTGTCCACCAGCTTTATCTGTGAGATTTCCATTCATTGTTTTATGTCCAATCACGTCCAACTAATCTGTCAGCGTAGCTGTGTGTGGGCAACACTGATTCACAGCCTTTATAGTTAAAAATAGTTTTCTTTTGCTTCATTTCTGATGATTATTGCAACATCGAGAGTAAGAGACTGTGGTCATTGTGTGGTCACTGTGGTGGGTTTGATAGTTTGTGTTATTTAAATATGCAAACCAATACTTGTAATGCACTTACATAAGAGAAATATGCAAAATGAAGTGAAGTGGGAGTCGTTGTATTATACAAGCCAAGTCGCAGTGATGTTTAATGTTTCGGCTGCTGGCACAAAAAGCGTGTGGTATCAATTGTATGACAGAAGTGAGGCAAGCATACAACATGTGAGGCCTTTTAAATGAAGTTTTACATTTTTTGTAAATAGCAGGCCTGGAGTCATCCGGCGTCTCTGCCTGTTAGAGAGTATGAGTCAAGCCCTGAAGCAACATTAACAGACAGGGAGGAACAAAACCCTCATATTCATGATGTGTCAGTGGAAATGAAAACAGCTCAACTGTGACAGCAAATTCAGAAACAAACTAAGCCTGCTCAGTAAAAACATTTATCACACAGGGTGTGCACGAGAGTTAAACTTAGTACCTGAACTCAGAAACAGCAGATAAGAAAACAGCTTTACACGATTTTCCTTATGGAAGTAATGAACACGATGTATTGAGATAAACAATTTGACTATTATTATGCTGTTTGATGATTAAAGTCAGTTGACCCATCATAGCAGGCTGGAGACCAACAATGATAGGAATTAGGATCCCCAGAGTCTAGATGGTGGTAATGAAGATGAAGGGGGGATGATAGAAAAGCAGTGAGATTTACAGTAGACAGAATAGCGGCTGATTGGCTCACAGACGGTGGGCAAGAAAAAGACTGGAGTAGAGTAATGATTGAGTTTGCAAGCGTGGGAAAGTGGAAGTGATGAAGACAAGCAGCTCGAACACCCAGGAAAGCAGGCGGATGACTGATTACAGCTCTTCCTTATTGAACTTACGCATAAGCTTCATTTAGATTCATGCTTGTTTATGTTAAGAATACATATTCTTGCTCAAGGTGGCACGCTGTGGCTTTTACAGAAACGCAAACAGAGACGACTTCAACCCCCTCCAAAAAGAGAACATCTTATAGAGTTGAGAAATACTATTACTTATATAGATGTCATCTAAATATTTGTTATTAGGTGACAATTAAGAGTGATGGAGGAATTTTTAGAAGCACTCCTTTAATAAAAGTAGCAATGAAACCACCTTACTACACATAAATCTGCATTATGTGCAAATTGCACTTAAAGTATCAAGAGTATTCTGCAGAACATTGTTCCCCATCGGTGTTATATGGATTACTGCTGTAGGTGTTAAAGGTTGAGCTGAATTTAAATGCTTCATATACTGTTTAATAATGCATTATATTCTATAAAATCATACGTTTGCCCGGGCTGCTTTGTGAAGACCACTTATCTTTAAAAACATGTTTTAATGAGCTCAGAAAAATATACCTACACCTTGTTTAATGACAAAAGAATTACTGATGAATTAAAAAGTTTGTCCACTATCTAACACTGACTGTCAATACGTACAGGAGGATTAAAATCTTAATTAAAAATGAAGGTGCTGTGTTGACAAAACAGCTGGTTAAACTGTCTGTCAATCAAATGATTTCTCATAAATACTAACCTGAAAGTGCGAAGCCTACATCTCTGACTTTTCTAAATCACACGTTGGTCAAGGTGGTTCATATGAGGAAACTTATCTGTGAAGTTGATAAGTCACAGTCATTTACTTCTGTTCCCACACGGCCACTGATGGAAACTGATCTCAGAGCAGTGAAACCAGAGCAGTAGTTTGTCTAGCACATTGATCCCCCATCGGTTTCACATCAAACCTGCTGGGTTCTTAGCTTGACAGGGTCCAGCTGTTGTTTACAGGACACACACATGTCCATGAAATCAAAGGAAGCTAAAGATTCCAGTGGCCCCATAAAGCAGAGTTAAGCCTGCTTCCAGAAACAATAGCCAACTGCTGCCACAAGATGGCAGTAATTTTAAGGATGGATGCAAAATGACAGAATGTTTTATAACAACACAGTTTGAAATGAAAGTAGAAAGACTGATTTGACCTTGGAAAACTTTCTTTAATATCTATTTTTAGATTTCACCAGACAGGCAGTGCTTATTTCGAAAAAAATGTCAATAGTTCTAGTTTATCTGTTATATTTAGCCAGCGGTTTACTTTCTTTATCCATACTAAGAACTGTAAGTGTTAGCTTCAACGTTAGTTAATAATTTTGGATTTTTCAGCCAGCTATGTAGCTACTTTTCTGCAAGCTGTCAGGTCTGTTTAGCTAACAGTTTAATCTGTTTAAGCTGATTTTAGCTAATGATTACAGCAAAGGTTTAATCTATAATTGTATCCAGTTGTTACAACTGCTCACCCCAATAACTGTATAGCATAATATTTTAGCTGTTAACATCTATCCTTTTGTTAGATATTGTAACTGCAAACTATTTAGCTAATGCTGCACTAATCTATGACTTTTTTCTTGTTTGGCTAACTGTTTAGCCTATTTGATGTCAACTGCTAACCATAGTTTTACTTAAAAATGATCAACTTTCTTTGTTCAATTCAATCAGTATGTTTAACTAACAATTTATTGTGTATACGTATATGTCAGTGCGCCCCAGGGTGGCTGTGGCTACAATGTAGCTGCCATCACCAGTGTGTGAATGTGTGCGTGAATGGGTGGATGACTGGATATGTAAAGCGCTTTGGGGTCCTTAGGGACTAGTAAAGCTCTATATCAATACAGGCCATTTACCATTTATACATACTGTAGGCTAACACCGTCAGCGGTCAGCTATACTCGAGGTATAACTTCAGTTGTTTTTTGTTAATTTTATCAAGCTATTTTACTTTTTTATCCATACTGTAAGCTAACAGATTCAGCTGCTTATGCATACTACAGAGACTTTCTGACTTTCTGTAATCATTAGTATTAGCTATTGATTTCAGTTGTTGGTCATCATTTTAATGATTTATTTCAACTTTTTATTTATTTTTTATTTTTGGTCAATTAATCACATTTAAGTCATTTATGTATTTGCTTTAAACTGTTCTAAAAAAGACAAACAAAAACCATCAAAGGTGACGGTACAGTCAGCTTATTTTAGCTTGTGTGCAGGCAAGAAAAAATGGTGTTGTAGTCCACACCTGTTGTGGAGTGAAAATGTCGTCATTAAATTTATTTTTATTACAAAAACAAACCAAAAAAGGCACAAGGAGGCTGAATTGAGGACAAAAATATATTCATTATACTGCTAATACAGCTGTTTGCAAACATCTGCACAAGGTTCTCTGCTAATGCAGAGCTAGCAGAGAACCAGGAGCGAGTGTATGCTGACCCTAAGCCTGCAGCCAGATCCTGATCTTCAGCAGATAACAAAGACAGGTTTACAGCACTGTAACCTCCATTTCTACCTGTGCATGTTTCTACTCAAGAAACACATTGCATGAACACTTTGAAGTCTCTTTGAGCTGTTTTGCAACATTACTTTGTGTTGTCAGCTCTAAGTTCAAACGCTAAAAGAAAGGTCAGAGGTGTGTCATCAGCATATTCATTTGCGTCAGTGTGTGGGACGCTAGTCTGAGGTTTATACTGACAACTGTTAAATATGTGACAATAAATTTTAGGACATGTCACAATGTACCAGAAAATAATGCAGTGAGCTGTGTAACAAATTACTTTCTTCAGGGAGTAATTAAGTAATGTGTGATACATTGCGCTTTTTTTTTTTTTTAAATAATAGCCCCAACACTGCTTTTAATTCAATGATAACTTTTCTGCTGAAAGACATTAATCTCTTTTTAAGTCTGCCTGAGATTACATTTCACTGTGTGTTATACTTGTATAACTATGCATGTGACAAATAAAGAACCTTGAACCTTGAGATGATTATCCTGCAGTGCAATGAGTATTGCAGTACTCGGTATACAGAAGTAATACATCATTAACTACTATGATATTTTCTACTTATGTTCAACCAAGCCTTAAAGTCAGGTTTAGGGTTATCCAGGTTAGGCAGTTTACAAAAAGGAGGGTTAGCGTCATGTTAACCCATGAAATTCAAATGAAATGGTAGTTGATAAGCTGCAGGCTGAGGTAATATCACTCGGCGCATAGCTGAAATGTCTTTTTGTTTATTTAAAAGGTTATTGTACTGTGTGATGTGGAGTATTTCCACATATTTGGGGACAACCTTATTCATCTTAGACTGGAGAGTTATTTCAAGTTTTGCAGGCTTTTGTAGATAATTATACATGCATTATCTATGAGTGACTCCACACTCCTGTCAGATTGTATTACTCACACCCCAAGTGCAGGCTGTTAAATCTACTGTACACCTATTCAACTTCAAAATGCTGGGCAGGGTTGGAGAAGAGAAGTGCTGGACTCATCTCACTGGCGAATTGTTTCTTTTTTTAAAACACACACACACTTGAATTAGAGCATTTTAGAGTGTTGGGTCAGGCACAGTGCAGGGTCCCTGGAGCTGTTTAGCAGCTAAGTGGCCATAATGCATTTAGTGTAAAGTGACTGGGATTGGGGGGGCTTAGCCACAGCTCTCCGTCTCATTCTTAGAAAGTGCTCAGAGGTGTTAATACCGTCCGGATTTATGCCGCTCATTCACAAGCAGCTCGACTTCTGCGACAAACAGCCGTTCTCAGTCTGAGAAGCTGTCCAACAATTTCTTTTTTTTTTCTTACATGATTTATACCTGTCTCTTTGTCTCCCTTCCCCCCTCTCTTTGCAGTCTCCTGTCCTTCTTTATTCACTCCACCTGTCTCACTTCCACCTTTCCTTCACATTTTGATTTCCAGCCTCACTCTAAGCATTGCAGAGACTTAAATCTCGGGTTTCCGTCTCACTCTAATGTCTCTCGACGGCGCCTTACGAAACCAGCCACCCCTCAAAGTTGCTACTCGCCCTACATTTCTTGAATACACACTTGTCTACAGTGAATGAGCAGAGGAAGAGACTGCAGTGCTTCACTATACAGGGTGTTGATGTCTGGAGATCCCACTCACTCTTAAGTGTGTGTGTGTGTATCTGATTTGCGAGTCACAGGTTCTTCATATGTGTACAGTTAATAGATGAAAGCTAAGCCCGAGCATGCGTGTGCAACCTAACACTTAGAATAAACCTGTGTTCTGTTTGTTGTATGTGCAACAGTGCCTGTTTGCATGCTCGAAGAGGCTGTACACACACAAAAGTCGGTGCGTATATATGTGTGTGTGCTACAATCACGCACAGCTTATGTAACGCCCAGGCATGTTATAACTTCACTGCGCCTGCTGTGTGTGTGTAGGTGCCTGTGTTTATGTGTGTGCCCAGTTGTGTGTAGCTATGGAAGCGTGCCCGCTCGCCTGTGTGTACATGTGCGTGTGAGTGCGCCAGACAGACTGCAATGCCGCAACCAGCCAGCCAGCCAGCTCTGTATCATCACTGACCATGCTCGCCATCTGTGCCTGCAAGCTATAGAAACGGCGTGCCGCACTGCTACACAGCAACGCCATTAGTGTCTTAGGAAACTATGCCTCTGTGCTTCCATCACGTTCCGTGTTGTGCTGTATTCCTCAGGGTATATGCTCCTGCAAACATCTCCCACAGTGTATGTGTGTGTTTGTGCAGGGAGGCCCACAGTGTATATGGGTCACTCTCTCAGGAGCCATAATCCCATGTTTGGACCAACTTACTCACTGGGGTTTCACTCCTTCTGTTTGGCCAAGCTGATGGCAACAAGCATAATGACCTCACCACACCACTCGGTCATTGGCCTGCAGACCTCGGGCCTCTCAGCCAATAACAGATGGCTCTGGTGACGTATAGCCTTCAGTGGCTGTCCTGATTGGCTGAGGAGGCGGGACAAAGGGGCACTGTGCTTTTTAGAGCGCCTCTGATTTGCTTAGAGGGTGAAAGAAGAATGGAAGAAGGGAAGGGAGAGAAAGCATGAGAATTTGGGAGTTGGTGTTTTTTTCTGTGTGGCTCCTGTTGAAACTACACTCAACCTGTGGCTTACATGGATCACAGTGCAGCTGTGCAACACATGGGAACACATGCATATACATAAATAGCACACATGCAGCTAACGAAGCGTACTAAATCTGCTTTAGAAACTATGAGCTGAAGCTGGTGACCTGACATTTTGATCTTTATTAAATCTGATAATGCCATGGCAGTGATTTTTTTTCTTCACTGTCCACTAAAAGAAAGTCTAACCTTTAGTTTGACAAGCCACAGCCCATTTTTCTGCATTAATGTTTATAGCCAAATGTAAACGATAAATAATAAATAAATAAATAAAGGCAGGAGGAGAGAAAGGTTTCAGTCCCGTCCTGCGTGCCTGTATAGAGTCGCAGACATACCCACATAGCAGCTCTATTGGACGCAGCAGCCTTGCTCTCCGAACAGCTGTTCTGTGTTTTCCCACACTGTGATTGGCCACGATGCGCCGTCAATCAAATTTACTTTGACGTGCGGCCTCGCCCCTACTCGCCTTACGCGGCATCCTATTGGCTACTGTACGCGTTCGTGTTCCGCGATTGGTCGGACGGACTGGTTGTCAAGGCTTTGGGGCTTCATTCACCATTTTGCGACTGTAGTGTAGAATGTACAGGGCAGTAGTTTTTCCTCCTTTTAAGTTGCTTTGCCGGAGAAACATGAACGGCCGCTAACTGGCAGCTGCGGACGACTGGACACCCTGCCCTATTTTACCCAGCAAACTCATCAGAGAAACACACCGGGGTACTATACATGAGCTCTGGTGAGTACAGGCTGCCTACAAATCTTCTCCTGCAGCACTGCAGTGGGGCTTGTTGTGCGTTTGCTAACGTTGTTCATGTTTACCACAAACAGTATTAGCAGAGGAGCTGATCAGCACAGTTTGCGATATCTGGGTGGCCTGCGAAGAGACCGGAATGGGTGTCTTCTGCGAGAAAAAAAACAGGGAGCGGTGCGGCTTAGGCATAGTGAGCCTGAAACTTTTCCACGAGAAAATAGAACGCCATAACAGCCGTTGGACTTTCCAGAAACAGCGCTTATTTACGAAAAACCTCGAAAACTCCTCGCTTGTCATGCTTTCTTCCTGTTTTTTATTAAATCAGCGTGGCCATTTGGATTGATATGTGGTTTTAAAGCGCTTGTAGAGGCCTTTTTTTTCTCCCCTTGGGCTAGTTTGTGGCAACACACTGACACTAACCCCCCTCAAACCACCCCATGTAACACGGCTGCAATTATGCTAATAACGACGAGGGTGAATACTAAATTATCCTGGCAGCTTCAGCTATATTTTCACACGGTTGTCACTTTCGGATGGGCCAAACAAACGACTTTGTGTAGCTGTTTGTCGCTTTAAGGTCGTGTAAGCTGGCAGATATGGGCCATATATGGTGGCATTAAGGGTCAGTATGCCCGTTAAACCGGTTATTTCCCGGTTACGGTGAGTAGAGGATTTCCAAGAGGCCTTGTGTGTTTAGTTGAGGCCTGGTCGGTGCACGCCACGGCCTGCAGTGTTTGGAGTAAAACTGGTAGTAATCGCGGTACTACGAGGGCTTGACACGGCACTATCCAGCTAAAGCAGAGGTGACATCACCGCTTGTTGTTTGCATTTTGTGCTCTGGGGCCTTGTCTTGGTAAAGTTAACAGCTGTTATCTGCTCGGGTTTATGATTATGCATATATTGACCTGCCCTATCGTCATTACAGCTCTGTAGTAAGCCTGTTATGAACTTGAAAAAAACTTTTTAGATATCTGTCCACTAAATGTGGATTAGAAACGCACTTAGAAGGGACTGAAAGTTCACTCTGTCTATATTGTCATAGATATTACATTTTTGTATGCACACTTACTAGGAGTGTACTTGAGGTGCCACAATAACCTCAGTATTTAAGAAAATGAACATGTCAGTAATGCATGCATTGTAATATGGTAAATAATAGGTGAATTATTCTATTTTATATTATTTTTAGTATTACAGACTCTCATGCCCATCTCCATTCATAGGTATTTTGGTTTTCATTAATTTGCGAGAAAAGTCAATGTATAGTAAACAAAATTATAGATGCATTTGTCTTATAGCATTGCTTCTTATTTTAGTATTGGCCTACCCTGCCCAAATAACTTTGTAGACGTGCTGTGCAATGTAAGAACACTATCGGATATCATTTATTACAATGCGGGTTAATTAAATCTGGTTACGAGAGCCAAAATATCTGTAAGAGTTCACCTCTTGACACTGTAATCTCTCGCAGCTTCTAATAGTAAACACTAAGTGTGACCATAAACATCCTGTAGGGCATACAGTTTTGTATGTATGGGGAATATATGTCCTAGAAGGGTCACAAAAACCATGATTTTGAAAATTAAATATCAATAATGTGTAGTTCTTTTTTAACCAATATAATCCAAAGCTGCAGGTGTCTTCCATCATATTATGCTTATACATATGACCTGCCCTGTTGTTATTGTAGTTTTGTAGTGATCCTGATATGAACTTTAATCATAGGCTCTGCATATAAGAAAACTAAAGGATATTACACATTGAAGACATCATAAGGGACCGGTGTCTCTAAAAGGTCACAGCTTGACATTAGAGATCCTTGCCACATATTGTAGTGAGGTTTATGGCAGTGTTGGCATAAATGTTATTGAGGACATAACGTTTTGTGTGCACCAGGAATATATGTACTAGACAAGTCACGATAACCATGATTGTATTGTAAACACCTGCATTTTCAAACTCTCTCATAACCTCCATGCACTTCTAGTTTCATTAAAATATATTTTAACTACTTGCAGGATATCTATTTCAGTGTATAAAATGCCTAGAAAAAAATGAAAAATGGTTCAGTGTAACACAGACTAATTTCCTTTCCTATACTTGGACCCATGGTGCTTTTACATGCACTGGCATGCATACACCCCTCCTCAAGACTCTTTCCAAGCTAGGAAAACCTTGTTTGGGGTCATTTCTGATAAGACTGGGAATGTTTTATATCGATTAAAGTAAAGTAAAAATCACCCTATGATTCAGTTCATGCGTGATTTCATAATGATTTTGGCACAGTTATGCTAGAAAAGTGGCTTACACTTGAACAGACGCCTATTCAGACTAAATGATCCGTCAGTCATGTTTTTCTCTTTCTCTCATATGACTTATATCAGCTCCATGGGGCCTACAGTCGGTATTCACAACAGCTCAAATGCTATTCTGCAAGTAAATTACGACTGAACTTGTTACCCCGCTCTTTATGTGCGCCTGATGATTACATGAATGTGAAACATTAAAGCCACAGACCTACTTTACCTCCCATATGGACTCCCTTGCACCATATTTCACTGAGGTTACTGTGTGTTGTGTCATTTTGCCTTTAAGCTCTTATCGTACGGCCCATGACTCTGACACCAGCTGTTGTACACAGTGCACTACTGAGTAAACACATGTAGCATACCTCTATCGTGACCAAGTAAGGCCAGCTGCCAAATTATTTTATGGTGTCTGCTGTACAGTTGTCTGTCCTAAATAGGGATTTACATAGAGGCCAGTGATGGCTATGAGCTCTCAACCTCTCCGTGTGCACTATCAGCTATCAGCACATAGATGTTTGCTTTGTGTGATGTGTGTGTATGTGCGTGTGGCCTTGAGACAGGCGGCACTCATCTCTGAAAATGGATTTCTCTCCAGCCGATATGATGTGTCAGATATTAAAAGGACCTGAATGAATGCAAGCCTTCACAGACAAACAGGAAGGCAGCAAAAGGGAACAGAGACGAGCAGACAGAGAGACCGAGACTAGTGGGAGGACGAATGTAGAAACAGGGACAGGCAGGCAGACATGTAAGTTAACAGCCAAACTGTCACTGACAAGTAGACATGCCTAGTGGTTGGTTGATAGACATCATAACAGAACATTTTGACAGTGACCATCACAGCTGGAGTGAGGAATTACATGACAGAGTATATAAGGGCTGTGTTGACACTCCCTCTTATATACATGTTTCTGTATCTATGGAGACTTCACTTCCCAAAGAGATAAGCTAGAGACCACAGCAGCTACAGCCTGAGGCTAGTCCAGCGCACACCAGCCACACAGCAAACAAACCAGCTAAGTGATCACAGCTAAATCAATCTGTTTTACTTTCTAAACGTGAGTCTGAGCTGTGAATGAGGCTGGTGCAGAATAAGAGATAATCTGAATGACTCTGGCACGGCTAAGAGCGCTGCTGAATGACTCTGGTGTGGAATAGCAATTATTGTGAACAACTCTGTGTTTCTGGATGACTGCGGCACATAAACGAGTATAGAGACTAAGTGGAAGGAGAGGAAGGAAAACGGGGGAGATGAGAGGTAAAAAAAAAACCAAACAAACAAAAATCGATATTGTGGAAAGAGCGAATGCAGGCAAGGAGGATAAGAAAGAAAGCATAGCAAAGAGAGAGGGAGGAATAAAGTAACGGGAAGTTAGGTAATGGTCTTCCACAGGAAATGGAGTTAGTTGTAGGGGCGGATTGCTCTGCTTTGAAATACATAGATAAAGGTCGCCACTGAGAAAGAGAGAGAGAGAGAGAGAGAGAGAGAGAGAAAGGGAGGGTTTCAGTATGTGAGCAAAGAAGGAATTCCCCCGCCTCTACTGCCCGGGCCAAGAAGTAGTGTGTGCGTGAGTGTGTGAGAGAGGATTGCATGCAGAAAGGCTTGTCTGGGCAAATTGCAGAGTGCTCCTCACTATTTCCATGCTGCGCTGTAAGCCTACATTGTGTTTATCCTACAATATGGCCTCCTGTTTTCAATATGTACCTGGTATGGCTGTAGGTCTTGTGTAATGTGAGTAGAAACTGTTATGTAATGAATTAATGTGTAATGAATTTGTAGATGAGTCATGTTCATTACTACTCTAATACGATGGTGCATCATTTAGCGGGGAATACATTTCTTTAAATTATAATTTAACTGTTTGTTACAATTATTTTTTTTAATATCGTTGCTGTGTTTTTGTTTTTGACTATTTGCCGTTTTTAGAATGTTTTCAGAAATTACTTTGAGTTGTGTTTCTGTCTGAGTGTCTTTGCTGCACAGGAAACCCACACTCACCTGTTCTTCTCCTCTTTTCAGAGTCTCTGGAATAAGGTGGGCAAGTGCCGAAGTCGCGCAACGAACACGAGACAGGATGAGAGTGAGAGGGCCTGGCAGAGAAAGAAAATAGAGTGAAAGGAAAGGAGGAGGAAATAGCGCAAGAGAGGAACGTCAAGGAGAATCTCTGGGATAAATAAATAAAAGAGTTGTTTTGAGAAAAAGGAACTAGATGAAAAGATGAAGCCAATAAAAAAGCGCTCCCCTCCCTCCACCCGGGCTAAAGGAGGAAAGCGGCGAGGAGCGGGGGATACCTTGGAAGGAGGAGAGAAGAGAGACTCAGATGAGAACAGAGACAGAAGCAGATCTCCGCAAAACCGAACTCCCTCCTCCTCGTTATCTTCTAACTCACATTCAGAGTCTCCACAGGCGGACACATCCAGAGCGCGGGACTCTTCAGATGGGGAGGGGAGGTCTGCTGCCAGCAGCGGTGGTGGCAGCAGCCACTGTGACAGCAGCGGCAGCAGTTGTAGTAACAGTAGCACACCAAGCGCCAACAACAGTCCAAACCCCGCCTCCAGCCGGAAAACAGCCACCTTCAAGGCCCGCGTCCCCAAAAAGAAGTACACCTCCGAACACTGCTCATCTAATACTGCTGGTAACTATAGCAACCCTGCATCCAGCACGCCCCCTCCTTTTTCTCTGAGCCAGGAGTCAGCGGGTCCAGGAATCGACATCAGCGTCTCGCATTCTGACGGAAACGGTCAGAGTAGGAGCTTGATGGATGACTTCCACAGTCGTACCACCAGCAGGGAGGGGTCTCAGGACTCCCCGGGACCGCCAACCCTGTCGCTTGGAGGGGAAAAACCCAGAGGAGGTGAAGGAGTGACAGATGCAGAGCAGGTGTCCCCAAGCCCGCTGCCCCGCTGCTCCTCAACAGACACAGCCAGCGAGCACTCGGCTGACCTGGAGGTAGTTGGTGACACACCCCCTCAGATGTCGACACACAGAACGTCTAGTCTCCCTGACGCACTGTCCGATGCTCTGGCCAAAGGCCTGAAGAATCAGCGGATCCTCGCCCGCCAGCTCAGGAGAAGAAGTGATGAGGAGGGAGGAAGTGACAGGAGGCACGACTTGGTATTCCGGGCTGGCGTGGTCCGTAACGTCAGTGGTGAATATGGAAGCCTGGAGGTTCAGCTGAACGGGGAGAAGACGTTATGCCGCTATCCTTACCGACATGAGAGCCCCCCAGGGGTGGTGGACATTATCCTAGATGCCCCACCTCCTGGTGTGCATCCAGTACCTATAGGCACCCGTGTCTGTGTACCATTTGGGAACGACGAGGGCAGCGAGAGCCAATGGCAATGGTACCGAGAAGGTGTGGTGACACAGGTAGACCCACACCCTGCGGTGGCTAACCGCTACCGTGTCCTGCTGTCTGAAGAAAGGCCTCACTCTCTAGATGATGAAGAAAACAACAGGGGTGCTACCCAGGCAGTATGGGTCTCCAGACAAACACTCCGGCTTCTGGTGCCACCCTGGGACTTGGATTTGCCTTCTGCTGGTGGACATGAAGTAGAAGAGGGGGTAAGAGACAAGGAGAGAGATCGGGAGGAAAGGGAAGAGATGGATGTGGAGGTGAGACGTTTGAGTCGACAAATGACCCCGAGCATGGGATCAATGTTAGGGAGAGGAATGCCCTACCCAGGAATGGTTCCCGTTTCCTCCACATCGGGCCACAGCATCACCTCGCCCGTTACGCCGACTTCAGTCCTCAGCCTGGCTCCTGGGCGAGAGAGGGAAATCGAGAAGGACTTGGAGTGGGAGTCACAGAGAAACCATGGAAGAGAGAGGGAAAGAGAGCGAGAAAGGGAAAACAGTGTAAAGCAGCAGCAGCAGCATCACCCATATATGCCCCTCACCCCTGAAGAAGACATGGAAGTGTCCGGCATCAACATGGTCCAAGTGGGGCAGATTATATCTGGGGGCAAGCCTATGGCAGTTCCCCAACATCGTCACATTGTTTCTAAGACCCCGTCTGGCTACCTCAACCCCCATCCCCACTTGTCTGTGGTGCGAGGCATCGGGATTCCCCCTGCTCACATGACCTTGAATCCCCACCCCTCTCCTTCACCTGTCCTGTTAGGCCTTGACCCAGCAGCTGCAGCAGCCGCAGCAGCTGGAGCTGTCATTACCACCCCTCAGCTCCATCCTCTCCCTCCCATCACCTCTTCCACTACATCCTCCTCCAGAGTGGATAAGACATCAGGGGGAGGTTCTGCCAGCAGTGGAGCAGGTGGTGGATCCGGATCAGGTTCGACATCCTCCTCCTCGTCACGTTCCCGGACTCCGCTGACAGCTGCCCAGCAAAAATACAAGAAGGGAGACGTGGTGTGCACGCCGACAGGTATCCGAAAGAAGTTCAACGGGAAGCAGTGGAGGAGACTGTGCTCTCGGGAGGGCTGCTCCAAAGAGTCCCAGCGGCGAGGGTACTGCTCCAGACACCTCTCCATGAGGACCAAGGAGATGGAAGCCAGTGGAGGGGGTCGGGATCGGGGCGGCGCCAGCAGCACAGGGACCCTAACACCATCTGACCTCCGACTCAGCGGTGGGAGAGCCAGTTCAGAGTTTGACTGGGATGAGACATCACGGGAGAGCAGTGAGGCCAGCAGCCGTGGAGGAGACTCTCGCCCCCGCCTCGTCCTTCCCTCGCTGCTCCCCCAGGACCTTTCTCGCTTCGACTTCGATGAATGTGAGGCGGCAACTATGCTCGTCTCTCTCGGGGGCTCTCGTTCTGGCACGCCTTCATTCTCCCCCATCTCCAACCAGTCACCCTTCTCACCCACGCCATCCCCATCACCCTCTCCGCTCTTCGGTTTCCGCCCTGCCAATTTCAGCCCCATCAATGCTACTGCCTCACTTACCCCACGCCGCCCCCGACAGCTAAGCGGCACTAAGATGGGTACGCCAGGCGCAGAGAGAGAGCGCCATCTGTCAGGGATTGTGCCCACTTTTCAGACCAACCTGACTTTTACAGTCCCGATGAGCCCCAGCAAGAGGAAGTTCGACTCCCACCCGCCCCCACCGCTACCTGCTGTCCAGGACTACCAGACCAAACCTGAACAACAGCAGCTGGTGGGTGTTGGGGTGGTGGGAGACCCACCCATGGGCCATAGCCCTGCTGCCTTCAGAGTGCTCTCCCCCCAGAGTCAGCCCACAACACCTTCCTCACTTTCCTTCTCTCGTCCTCGTAGCGCCACCAGCAGGCCACCATCCTCTGCCGCCTCCACGCCTCCACCGATGTTAGTCTCTCCAACTCCTCCTTCACCACTTCCCCAGGAGCCGTCCCCACGCCGCATCGTGCCCCTCCGGGACTCCCCAGTCATTGTACGCAACCCAGATGTCCCCTTGGCCAAATTCTCCGATGGCCCGTCGGGAAAGAGAGAGAGAAGCAGGTCGAGGGAGCACAGCCAGCACACAGCTCCCCCAGGCCTGCAGGCCCCCGTCCCCATCAACGGGGCAGCCACCAACGGGGCAGTTCTCCTCCGCAATCCCACATCCACGCTCGTCCTGGTCACATCCAGCTCGGTAAGGGCGTCATTCTTTTTTTTGTGATATATGACTATGTACTGCATAGGGTCATAGGTTTGTATTTTATATCTCTAATATTTTAATTATGTCTTTATTAGCTCATATTATAGAGCATTTATAGGTGTTAGGGCAACAGAAATAAAGTGAGAAAGCTTTCTTAAATAACATACAACTGGTGTGACCACCATTTTCCTTCCAAAGAGTGATTGTCAAGCTAAAAAGAGCTCACATCCCAAACCCCACAGTTTTTATCAGTTTACAATGAAAAGGATCCGAGCTGTATTTTAGTAAAATAAATATAAGAAACCTTTGTTTGAGTGTTTTACTTATAATGATTCATTCAGCTTGTTTTCACTCCATATTTCTTACACCAGTTTGGCCCCAGTGGAGCTTAGTCTAGTCCTTCCTTCTCTTGAATTAATAAAATGTTACTTGCCTTGTGGTTTTCAAATTGCTGAAAACAAAAGATCAAACAAAATACATTTAAAAGTGAGAAACAATACCTCTTTCCATGACAGTTACTCAAGAAAATCCTGAAACCTTGAACACTTTAATGTAGCGACTTGTCATTTACTTTCTGCCAAATTTTGAACCACATCACTGTGTAGAAGGAAGCAAACATCCAACCGTAAGCATTAATGGTGACCACTCTGCTAAGCTGCCATGTTTGCCATCTGAGCACTTCTTCTGACTGGCCGGTGTGCTTCAGTTGGAAGAAAACATCAATGTTTGTGATTTTTTTTTTTGAGTAACTGCGTCACAGGGCTGTAGACTTAATTGAATTTTAATTTAGAGTAAAATTTTGGTTTCTCGCAGTAATAAAAACAAGACAATTGAGACAAAACACTTATTGTCCCACAATCTATTTTGCTGCAATGTTCTCCAGCCCATCGTTTTCCTTTACTTTTTCCTCTCCGTGACAGTCCAGAGTCACTCTCCAATAGACTGCAGGAGGTTTAGTTCATATGTATTTATTATTTATTTAGTTTTTAGTTAGTTTTTTGGTAAGTGAGGATCCCTAATGGCTTATGATTTCCAGAAAGAGATTTTCACATGTATTTTTGCCATTTTGCCTCTGTCAGTGAGAGGGTGGCTGTGGCTACAATGTAGCTGCCATCACCAGTGTGTGAATGTGTGTGTGAATGGGTGGATGACTGGTTGTGTAAAGCGCTTTGGGGTCCTTAGGGACTAGTAAAAAGCGCTATAAAAATACAGGCCATTTACCATTTACTTTGTTACCACAAACGTTTAATGTCATTATATTGAATAAAAGGCGTGTGACTTCTTGACAACTCATACCAAAGCGATCTAGATGGACAAGTGAAACTATAGGCCAAAGACAAAATAAGTAATTTCGAGGTGAACTGTCTCTTTAAAACAGCAACAATTTATGCAGGTCGATGTTTGTTTTAAAGATATGACTGGTAGACTGGTTTGCGTGCATTCCCAGACTGACTTCATGACGTTGACGTCAAGTCTCTGTTGGGGCCTGCTTGTTCCAAAGGTTGTTCTAACTAAAGAATAAATTTGGGACCAATCAGGTGCCTCTGATGATATTCGTGATGAATAAGAATCTCACCCTCTAAAATAGCCTACAATTGTGCATGGGACTGCACATCATTATCACCTAAACCTTGTACATTTTGTATTTTGAGCTGTGACACCCGGAGTTGGGCTAAGGAATCCATTAAAATGAGATTAAACAGTTTTGAAACCATTTCACACCTGGAAATGGCGTTACCAGCTGCAGGATGTTTTGAATAATCCGAGTTTCCTTAAAATACTATAAATATTTTTTTTGATGTCTCTTCCCCAGTCCTTGACTCCAGCCACAGGGGGCCACGCTTCCCTCTCCAGCCCCTCCACTCCTGGGTCCATGTCTTCTTCATCAAGCTCTGTGTTCTCCTCGTCTGGTTCCGGAGGCAGGGAGAGGGAGAGGAAACCCGAAGGGCATCAAGACGCCAGTGGTGGGGCGCTGCCACAGCCGGTAGCCTGTCATCCCACACCAACAGCCCTGCTGCCCCTCATACTACCAGCAGAGTCGCCTCACCCTGCTCCACGCAAGCAAATCATCATGGGACGCCCAGGGACCGGTAAGAAACGAGGGGAGGGGGAATGGGAGATCATTTCTTTGTGGTCTGAACCTCTGTTCTGTCAGATTTAGAGTCAGCTGAGCCACACAGCCTAAAGTGTGAAGAGATGTGCAGCTTGTGTCTTATGCACTCTGGCCCAGTACCTCTCACTTTCAGTATCTCTCTAGGATTACAGCTGTGTCATCAATGCTTTGGCTATGACTCACGTACACTTTACTATTGTTCCCTTGCTTTCAGATGGCTTTTTGTTTGTTTGTTTTTTTCTCTTTGTTTCTGTTTTCAGAAAG
Organism: Pundamilia nyererei; assembly: GCF_000239375.1. Classification (NCBI taxonomy): domain Eukaryota; kingdom Metazoa; phylum Chordata; class Actinopteri; order Cichliformes; family Cichlidae; genus Pundamilia; species Pundamilia nyererei. The sequence continues at coordinate 396,946 of NW_005187775.1, read as the reverse complement.
TTTATAAGAATTTTTCCACTGCTTTGGGCTTCGCAGAGGACTGGTATCTTCTTAGAAATGCTAGAATTTCACTTTTAAAATATTACACAGGCTACAACACGGAAAAGCAATTCCATTAATGTGAAATATACTCTTAGCAAAGAAGTGGAAGAGTCACAGATGAATAAAATACAGATGAAGTGGTTGTTTGTGTTTATTCAGAGGCATTTTCGACCCAAACTTTAGTTCATTTTAGGTCATACATGCAGTTTTGTTGTAGACTAAGGATATCGTACAGTACAGGGCTTTCAATTTGAATTTTAAAAAAGAATGCCTCCTTTAATTACTTCCCACAGGGGGAATTTATACACTTTGGGGACAGGATACTACATTGTTCTGTTCTTACCTCAGTCTGTGTTGTCGTTCTTCACAGAGTAAATCATTGCCATTCATCATTTCTACTGTCCGTGTGTTTTATGGCTTTCTTTTCCTCTTGCCTCCATGGCTGCGCTGGTAGTTTTCTGGCTTAGCTCGCTCTTAATGGCCATGCATTCATTACTGGTTCTGCTCAACATTATTATATCTCTGCAACTGTGTGTTAGAATGTCCCACTTTATATGTGCAGGAATTGTTTAAATCATATGCAACACCCACAATCCCACCCTGACATTCCAGCGGTGATATATTTATTTTCCTTTTGGTTATCAATGTTGTCTTAAATTGTACCATCGGGAGAGCCTTTACAATACCAGCTGTGCTGTAGTTGTGTGAAGATGCCGTTTTGCATGAGGGAGAAAGGAAAGAGAGATTGAGTGCTTGTCCATAATTGGTAAACATAATGAGGTCTGTAAGCTGATACTTATAAGAAAGAAGAATAGCTTAGAAAACTGCTTTCTAATGAGGCTTCTATATCAAGCAGGGTTCAGAAGTAGTGAACTCCATGGTTCTCTAAAGGTTGTAGGCCTGTTATAAATCACTCTTACTAAAGTCTAATAAGACGTGGATAACTCCGGTTCTCAATTGAGACAGATTGTGCCACTAATTATATTCCATTTAAGAGTCAACAGTACCTCACAGATTATCCATTATAGGGCAGATTTGCTAATGACAGAGAAAGTGCAAAACCCCCAATGACTGTTGGGATTTACAAAAGAGGTGCAGTGAAAAGTTAGCAATATTTGGAGGGGTAATTTTATACTCAATGAGGTGTTCAGTGCTCGAAATGGTTGCAGTAGTTGCCACTATGAGTGTTTTTGAAATTTCAGGAGAATCAGGGATATTTTCCATCCTTGTCCTTCCTCACATGGAGTGAATAGTCTGTTTCAAACACATTTGCATTACTGGAACTACGCCTTGTGGTTTAGGTGAAGGAGCTGCCTGCAGAGAGCACGCAGGAGGGAGTGCACATGACACCCACTCTTTAGTAATGAATGCACTGGACAATTATCTGCTCTATTCTCACATCAGCACAATCTGACATCGCACAGATGTTGTATTGGGGAGCTGGCAGGTTGAAGACTGGCAAATGCCCGATCTGCATGTGTCAGACTTTTGCATTCTCACGTGGATTTCTGTTGGGTGATGTGAAGAATTCAGGGCTGCACTGCATGTGTGAAAACAGCTAATTTATTTGGAATAAGTGCGTAATCGCTGATCAAGTCTGAGTGTGTGCCTTGGCTATCCACTGGCAGTAAATTTAGTCTTTAAAGTAAGGGCGCAGTTGAAAGTACCAAGTAGAAAGCTTCACTTGAGTTGTTAGCAGATTACTCGAACCTTCATCAAGCGTGCTCTTGGTGGATTATGCTGGTGATTACTGAAATGAATCAGCTCTTCCTGTGTTCATAAATCGCCCGCCTCAACTTTCCCCTTCCTCTGGACCTTATTTGTGATTTTAGCTGCACACTAATGTGCACTCTGTAAGCTGGATTTATAGTACTATGTTAAATCTGTGGTTTAAAATCTATGCTACAGCCTACAGTGTAGCTTGATCTCCACAGAAATGTAACTACAGGTTACAGCGACATGGATCTCACAAACTGTGACAGGTCTGTTCAGTAATAATATGCAGCGCAAATGCATTTTCTTTTCTTAGGGTTTTAGTTTTAGCTATCTTGCTCAGTAGGCTGTAGATGTTAGTTTTTTGCCAGTGTAGACATATACACAGAATATGTGTAGACTCTGTTTGTTGTGAATCCTTTTCTCCTTCCTGTGATTCAGTAATAGTAACTGTTGTTAAAGATTTATTAGCTCCAAGCCCATCATGAACGGCTCGTTTTCACTCCTGATGGCAGAGCAATGCAGACACACCAGGGTGCACCAAATATAAATGCAAACAGTACTGCACTACTACTACAAATTAGTATTGCAATATTCTAACTGTTGTTATCTATGTGCACTAAAGATGGGGACGTAACAATTCTGAAGCTAAGACCAAAACCTCAGTAAAATATTTTGCATTATCCATTGTTCCCTGACCCAAAGCAGAGCTGCTCGCCTGACGAAAGCTGTAATGTTCATGCAGTGAGGGAAATATAAACACATCAGAATGACTGAGTTTATTCTTTGTTTAAGAGCTAATTATGATCAAGTGATGTGGACTGTGGTAAAAAATGATTCTCTATTTTTTGTTGTTGCTTGTGTAATAACCAGAGTTGCTTACAGTTTTGTATATTTTTATTAGTTACATTGTTTAAAAATGTTTTGTTTCTATTTAGTTTTATTTAGTTTTTGCTAGTTTCAGTTTTGGTGATTATTATAATTAGGGGCAGATTTAAAGAGTCCAGAATAGCTGGGTGATAGGTTACAGTCATGCAGTGATCCCGGTCTGAGATGACTCTAGTTGTGTTGGCAAATGTAACCGTGCTGACAAAGACTAAAACTATAAAACTGGGGAAAATTTGCCGAGAATTTTATTTTATTTTCAGTAGTTTTGTTTTCTTTCTTTTCTTTCTTTCTTTTTCAAAATCTAATTCTTATCTTTATTTCAGTTAAGTAAAAGGGTTTTTTTTCACAGCAACTTTTAGATTACTGTGTTTAGTTCACTATTATAACCTTGGTTTGAACTAAGCTGTAGTTTTTGCAACACAACTACTAGGCAGCTAGGAAGAAACCAGAGCACCAGCACTGATCCAACAGAAATTGTTTATAACACATGAGACAGAAAGTAAAATTAATATCATTTTCTAATTTCACTCGACTGTGACTCTTCTACCAGAAGCTGAGACCAGTTTAAATGAATCTTCTCACCCAGTCAGGTGGTGGGATGTAAGAAAATTGGCTAGCGAGAAATGTAGGTGCTTGGGTTCATCATCTACTTTGTGCTTGTTTCCATGCCAACTTTGTGATATTACAGCCTGGGCAAGCTCAGAAATGTTACTTTGAATATATGAATGACGAAGATTGTTTCCATTTAAAATGCCTGATTTCTCATTTTGTGTCATTTTGATGCAGCACTTTGTAAATCTGAAAACTGAAAGTGGAGGATATTGGCAATTTATAGGTTGGTTGGTTTCACGGTTGATAGTGAGATGATGTAGAAGCAGAATATTTTGCACAGGCAGTCACGTAGACGAGGATAAACATAGACATAGCTGCAGATTAGTTTAAGGCAGGGGTTCTTTAAGTTTTAACGACTGAATGAAGGGAGCCATGATACGAATGAAGGCTACAGAGGATAAATGCACACATCAGACAAAATAATGCTAAAAGCTGACATTTATTTATTAAACATGAAGATAACAGAAAGCTTCATGAGAACCTGCTGACAGAGAGAGTAAGAGATTGCCTGTATACCACATGAACACGTTATTTTTAATCATTAGTTTTATTGGGATTAGTATTAATATGCTTAAATGATTGGAGAAGTTTAGCACATCAACATAGCGTCTCTTACCTGTGGCCATTTCCTCCTGGCCAGAGTTTTCTTAAAGCCCGTCTCCATCTCCGTCTCTGACATGTCAAGGGTGGATTGCATGCGATCTTAGCTTGGACTTGTTGATGGTGGAGAAGGTTTTGTTTTATTTATATGTCAAACAGAGAGGCCACTCTCTTTGTATGCTTGTTTAAGTGCAGAGTGTCGACACTCGGAGTCCGTCAGTGCTACGTAGAGCTTTGTTCAAGGGGAGAGTGTCAAAAATATGTGCATTAGCTGGTAATGTTGGGTGCTTTTATTCATGTCTTTGTTCCTAAGTAAACAGCAGTTCTGATATATGTATAAAGAACGTCTTTGTCATAAAGTAAAAGTGTATTAACAGCAAAAATTGCGCAGTAGAGCCACTGTCTGTGGTTCTTTCTCTTCATCGTGAACTTTGCTTACATTTCCTTTCCTCTTTAAACAATTAATTAGCATTTGATCCACGTGTGATGTCATCCCCATCAGGCTATGTGTTTTTGGCTTTTTGGTATCTGTAGCCTTTGCATTAATTGTACTGGTTGTATCGTGTGTGCAAACAAAATGAAACCTTGAATCCTGCACAAGCCTGAAGGAGTCATTGAAACTCACTGAGGTCGATGAGTAATGGCCTTTACGGCCTATCGTGACTTCACTTCTTGGTCAGTCGCTCTAGTGTTAAGGTTGCTGGTTTATGTTTCAAAATGCATTTGTTGCTTTTAGGTTGTTTGTAATGCAGTACAGATCTTGGTATTTGTATTTTTCGGTGCTGTTTTTCAAAGGGGAGATAAAATCGCTTTCAATATTTGGTGTACCCACAGGTCAGTAAAATATTACTGAGGGCCACCAAAAAAAATTTGTTCTTCTAGTGGGCACTTGAAAGTGGCTACAGAAGCAAGTTAGTCCCCACAGATAAAATGTTAAAATGTTGAACTCTACATCAGAAATAAACATGTTTACACCCTGGCACCGCAAACTATTTTGGTCTTTATTGATAGTTACCACATATATATAAACTGTATGGGGGTGATTGTTTTTTAACTCATTCTCTTGGATGCTGGTGATGAGGCTGAAAGTTAGGTTCAATTTCAATTCAGTTCAATTTTATTTAGACAGCGCCAAATCACAACAACAGTCGCCTCAAGATGCTTAGTATTATAAGGTAGACCCTACAATAATATATGCCGAGAAAAACCCAGCAATCATATGATCCCCTATGAGCAAGCACTTTGGCAACAGTGGGAAGGAAAAACTCCCTTTTAACAGGAAGAAACCTCCAGCTGACCCAGGCTCAGGGAGGGGCGGGGCCATCTGCTATGACAGGACAAAAGAAATGCTGTGGAAGAGAGCCAGATATTAATAACAAGTGATTCAGTGCAGAGAGGTCTGTTAACACATCGTGAGTAAGAAAGGTGACTGAAGAAGAAATACTCAATGCATCATGGGAATCCCCCAGCAGCCTACATCTAATGCAGCATAACTAAGGGAGGATTCAGGGTCACCTGATCCAACCCTAACTACGTGTATGCTTAGAGGCTTGGCTGCTTACATTGACAGCTCTCCTCATTAACTGGACGCATTGAAAACTGGTCCGATCTGCTGTGATTGGGGCATTGGTGCCTTTATAGCATTTTTAATGCAGTTGTCTGACAAATAATATGGTTTTGCTGTGTAGTTATTTGTCTAGTTTGTGCTCCAGTCTGGATGAGTGAAATTGTGCAGCTTAATTAGTATATTACTATTACTAGGTAATAGTTTATGGATGCAGCTCAACAGAGTTTCCCCTCATCCAAATATGGTAACTTCCCGAACCAAGATGCCATTTTTCCAGGTGCAAAAATGCAGGATTCAAAAGGTGGAGTCAAGAAAATGATGGATGGGTACAACTGTGTCTTTGTCCATGTTTTATGTTCAGTCTACACTTTAAAGCCATGAACACAAGTGGCAAAACTATCAGCTTTGCTTCTCGAGGATCTTTGAGTTCCTTAAGTTAGGATTTCATATCCTCCTTTGTGATTAAATGATAATATCTTGTCTTGAGTCAAATGTTAAAAATGACTTTAAAGTGAAACAGTTTCTTCTGAGGAATGAATATCGAAAGCTTTGATACATCAGTCGCTCTGGCAACCACTCAGACCCGCTGCTCGCTGTGTGTAATCTGTGACTCAGTGTGTGTAGTGTCACAGTTATCGAGTGTGCAGCGGGTGTCACCCTTTTTATATGTGTACGCATGTGTGTGAGCACGCGTGTGTGTAAGGGAGTGATAAGGGGTGTTTCACTTTAAACTTAAAAAGGGCGAGAATATCGACATGTCTAGACATGCAAGACTGAGAGCGGGAGTGCAGAGAGCAACAAGGACATTCACACCTCCTACACACAATACACACACAGACACACACACAAACAAACATGTAAGCACGCACACTCGTTCCAGACAATCAACAACCTCAGACAGGGCATTAAGGGCAGGTCCAGCGTGATATGAATGTGTTTCATTGCTCTCAGCAGAAAAAGGAGCAATCGTATTGCTGGCGTGTTGTCATGGATACACTGTTTCCACCGGTAGAATTAGTGCAGTAAAGCGTTCAGGCCTGAGCTGATTACTGGTGTGCACTTTTCTCTCCCCCCTCTCTCCTTCTCTCTCTCTATCACATTCCTCGCACTGCTGCTAACAGCCACCTGCCTCTGTAGCGTAACGTTTCCTCCGCCATACATTTTTTAAAACACCTAGAGCCATCGCGGGCCCAGAAACAAACACAGAAGAAGGCAGAGCAGGCCCCACGGCTGAGATCTCTCCTAAATATAGCCCAGCTCAAGTGCAGCTGCATTAGCATCACAAGTTTCATTACTGCTCTCTTTGAGTGCATCTGCAGTCTTTAGTGACGGAGAAGAAGGAGGAATAAGAGCTCAGAAGTAGCTCAGGAGCTGTTTTATTGCTATACTTTCCACCCACGGGAGTGATTATTAGGAAAGGTCTAGTGGTAGTAACGTGCAGTCATGGGTCAGATGCATAGTTTTCCCCACTTTAAATCGTGTGCAAGTCTTTATCAGTTCAGCCTTTTGCTTGTCACTAAACCAAGTAAACCAATAAAAACATCTGATGTAGATATCCGAGCAGTGCTTCTCTGTGATAGTTTCACAACTCACTACTGTCAGTAGTTGATCAGTGCACTTCACCTCTTCCGGGTGTTAGCATTTCCTTAAAATGTTCAAAGTATCTCTAGCCAGGTTTTTCATAGCTAAAATAACCTAAACCGAAAAATAAAACTACCCACCGTTGCATTTGGCCATATTCTGGTATGTCACAACCACAGAGAGTATAAAACGTGGACATAATCACCATGACATCACCCACTGGTTTGTGAAGGCAGTTATGAAGCCTTGCGCCGAGCATTTTCACTGTCGCCATCTTAGTGTTTTGAAACTGGATGTGATGAGTGAGGGTTAGATCTCGCTAATGGCTTGTAATTCACAAGAGACAAGAAACCCCCTCCCTGCTCTCACCAGTGAGCTTCAAACTTTGCTTTTTTGACAAAGCTAATGGTTAAGACCTCCAAGTATGCCTTCGCCTTAGTTATCCCGCTATAGGCTCATGCTGCTGGGGACTTCCCCTCTTTTTACTAACCATGTTTTATATACCACAGCTGCATGTCTGTCTTTGTGTCTCTCTTTTTTCTCTCCCTTCAACCCCAAACTGGTCACAGCAGGTTACTGCCACTCCCTGAGCATGGTTGTGTTGGAGGTCTCTTCCTGTTAAAACAATGTCCTTCTCCCCGCTTTTGCCAAATAGTTGCTTGTGTGTCTGTTACAATAACATGTTTGCAATGTAAAGTGCCTTGTGTGTACGATATGTTTAAATTGAGAGATTTTAGCCTTTACACACATGTGCTACACAGATGAGCAGGTCGTAGTAGTAATTATTGTAATTGACCACATCTGTGGCTGGAAACAGCAAAATGTGTTGCATGTCGACAGTTTGAAATTCACGCTTCTTTCTATTGTTACAATAATTCGTGACATTATAACTGTATCCTATTGAGCTGCTCATTTAAACTAGCAGACTGTCATTAGTTACACTTTATTTGAAAGGGTCTTAATTCTCTTAATTTGGTCTTATAGCCAATTCAAGAAATGTCTTCACTGAATATTCTACAGTAACAAATGTCTGCATCAGGACTTATTTGATTATTAGGATCCCCATTAGCTGTAACACAAAGCACAGCTATTCCTTCTGGGGTGGGCGTGTATATTAACACATTTTAAAACAGTGATGTAAAACAGCGTGACTTCTTTTAACTTGTGGATGAGGTGTAACCAGTTGCCCAGAAGTCATGTGACGTGTCATATAGCTGTGACAGAAGTCTGTATGAATCGGTTTATCACAAATGAAGTGTGTCATGTGTTTCAGTCAAGCAGTACACATAAATAGCCATAGACCTGCCTGTAATTTGCCACACACAGAAATCCAGTGTAATTTTGTTTGGGATTGTTTGTTTATGTCTTGTGTTTATATAATGAACGGTTGCTATGGTTGCTATCAAATGTTGTCTCTGCTCTTCCTTAAAATGTCTGCATCAGCTGATTTGTCCTCGATTGAGACCTTCAATCTCGCGGGTTTAAGAGCAGTGCAGCTGGATTTTACCTTCAACCGACTAATGAGGAAAACAACAATAACGTGTGTGAATTGTTTTGCATTTAAGGACTTTCCCGGGCATCTTAGCAAAGCGTCTTGTGGTGTATAAAGAATTTGAATAAGCCTCACTTCCTCAACTGAAGTTCCCTTTACAAACAGTAGTATAAACTTGGAGAAAGAAGTACGGAGTCCAGAAGTCTCAGTGCTGTGATGCTAGTCATGTGATCCAAGAATCTGCATCTAAAGGATTTCTTAAACACAGTGAAACTAACAGCAGCTACAGTACATCCAAGATGCACTTCTTTTTCTTACTTGTCTAGCTCAGCAGTATCTAGATCTTCATTTAGAAGAGCAATAGCTGGCAAATGGTTAGCTATATTTAGACCATTTTAATACTTAATTATATAATTATAAATGGAAATGGAAACTGGACATGTCAGTGCTGCAGCGAAGAGTTCACCACCAGTTCGTTTCCACCAGGCTGGACTTGAATCTGGACTAATGGAGGCAGGGGAGGAACAGGGAGCTGGGAGGAACTGAAGCTGAACGCTTTATCAAATAAACTCAGTAAAGATGTCTAAAATACCATGCCTCTGTAATTAATATAACTAGAAAGGTTAGTGGTGTATAATTCAACAGTTTAACAAGTTTATGTAGCTTAGTTTCCATTAACCTTGTGAGTCTCTTCTTTTACATGCTAACATGCTGGTGTTTAGCAGGTTTCTTTTCTGCTGAGTTTACCACCTTGGTTAAGGATATCAGCATGTTCACGTTCACTAAGTAGCCTGAAACACAAAAAACAGCTGTGGTGAATGGGAATGTGTTTGGTTTTACAGGATCAGTCAGTAACAGACAACCGTGCAGGGTTTTTCTCCATGCAGGAATCTTTTGTGCACCCCAAAAATGCTTTAACCCAGAAGGATATTGTAATAAATATATTGAAATCAAATTATGCTTGAGCTTTTCATTCGCTCAGCAGTAAAACACTGTAGAATTTGGTCTATAAAATGTTCAGAAGGAGCATAAGAAAGCATTAATTTATGTCATGTAAGGCCAAAGAATCACTTACTTTATGTGAATTAAACATGCCTACTGGGATCCCCATAGACCCATTTCAGCCAGCTCAGAATGAGTGGTGGCAAACCAGTGTTTACCAGCATCCAGACTCATCCTCTGTGAGCTATGAACATTGAGTAAAAAATGAATGTTAGTCCAATGTTGTTGAGATGTTTTAGTCTTTAACAATATCCTGGTTCAACACAGTCGTTGCCATTCCAGGGAAATATTGGAAATACATAATTATTAGGACAATTCATTGGACTAGGGCAGTTCTTTAAATTATTTTATTTGTATGTTCAAACATATTGTGAAATATTTGTATTAGGGAAAAAAAATCTCTAGTAAAGGAAATTACTCCAGGAAAAATATGTACCCAGTGAAGGCTTGACTATAAAATTTACAGTAAATGTATGTACGTATGAACGTTATGGCATTCTGTTTCTTTTTTTAAATATTAATTGTAACTTCTTTTCAACATCTCCTTTTATTTTACTTAAGTTACTGAAGCAACCTTGCAAACAGGTGTTGTAAAATTACTGTTAAAAGAAAGACTGAGCAACGAGTTTTAGTTTTGAAAAGTCATCAAACTGCCTCTCGTGCCAAGCTCCTCTTTCAACCTGATATCAGCAGGAATATATATCACGTATGGTCAAACAACAACTTCTCTGTGATTTTACAGTATGATTTAGGGGAAAAATACTGCTGGGTCCTTATTTTGGACCCATGATGCATTGTGACTCTGTAAGATGGCAGCAGGAGAAGTTGCTCTAAACTCTTTGAATTTATTGCATTTTGTTTTACGGTGTCGTTTGTGTCAGCTTGAAATAGATCCCACTACAGAGAGAGTTCAGCTGAGAGTCTGAAGTTCGGCAGGGGTCTAGACAGCGAGTAGACTGGAGTCTGGAATCTGTGTGGATAAAATAACAGGTTCCCTCGTCACATCGCACACCACATGACCCCTCAACTCTCATTATCCTGAGGGCTCATCTGCATGTGTGTGTGCTGGAGACAGGTGCTGACTAGGTGACTGAGTACACAACTCCATTCATGGTCTCCAGACACATTTTGTCAAAGTGTGGTTTTTAGTATCGCTTTGACAGCAGTGATGGTCACACAAGACTTCACATGCTGCCAGCGGGCAGAGTGATACTTTCTGTTTACAGGCAGTGATACTGAGGCAGATAAACATGATGACATTTCACTTTTTCTCTCTCCCTCTTTCCCTTCTCTTCCCACAGTTTGGACCAACGTGGAGCCTCGGTCGGTGCCAGTGTTCCCTTGGCATTCGCTGGTCCCTTTCCTGGAGCCCAGCCAATCGGGAGCAGCTGCCCAGCCCGTTGATGGCCAACAGCTTGTCAATCAGAGCAAAGGTACCAAATGACCATATTCCTTTTCTGTACACACGACCTCGTAAGGTTTTACCCAGGAGAGGTGTGCCGAAGATGGATTCGTGCCCTAAAAACAGTTTTATAAACAGTTTTCCCACAATAAAATATTCATAACAGGAAACGGCATGCAGGGATATGTTCTCAAATAACGCCTGCCAAAACAATCAAGTACGAATCAACAGCCAAGTCAGTGTTTCCCAAAACAGTTGCGACAGGATTGCAAATCACCACAGTTGGTGTTCACACCATTATTATTCTCGTAACATTGTTGATAACACTATTTATTGAGTCAAGTACTGAAATCTATTCAAAGACTGATTTGAGCAGGTGGGGATTGTCAGTAAGCTACAAGCTAATTTGGAAACAGAAATCTCTTTTGTACACATCTTAATGGGATTTTATTTTAGGCCCTTTAAGTCATATTTTTAAGAGCTGTAGGCTGTTTAAAGAGGTTCTGCTTACCACCTCTCTATTTATATCTGCTACTGGAGTAGCTTTGCATGATTCACAGTTCAAAATAAACAAGTAGCTTTAGCTCCTCCTTCTTTAAGCCAGCTTTCATCTGATTGGCTGCTCCTTACAAATAGAGGTTTGAACAGCAGGAGGAAACTAAAAGTACTAAAAACTGTCTCACACCCAGCATTTTGAGCTGTCTGAAGCCTGAGCCTTTCAGCCACAGGGATTTTACATGTTAACCTCATTATTTGAGACTTCATCCATGTTTAATATGATCTCTACCACTTTAAACAGTGCATACCACATACGAGAGAAAATAAGGGTCTACTTTAAGACCTGCTTCGAAGGTCACAACTTAAAATTGCTTGTTTTATCTGCTCAGAAAATCAGAGTAGCTGGTGATAATTTCCCAATGAGCTGACCTGCTCATGAGTATTTAGCAGCATTTGCTGCACACACCAGCATTTTCAGCCAATGTTAGTGTTTTTATAAATACTTAGCCACCTAGACATCACTCATTAGTTTTTGGATTACCAGTTTGAAGGTTAGAGTTTGACGTTTGGCCCAGTGCCATCTCGGCTCTGTGAAACCGAATATGACTATATTTAGATGAGAGAATAGAGCTGATCAGCTAATGCCTAGCTAATTTGGTTAGCAAAGTGTATCTGTTATATACACAGACTGTATAAGTGAAGACAGTGCAGTTTTGATCACTAGTTTCTACTTCTACTGAAATGCAGCACAACGTTTATTGTGCAAATTAGAGTTTGAAAGCAGTATGAAGCATGGTGTGCTTTAGGGTGGGCCTACTAAGAGTTGCTGTGTAAGCATGCAACGCCTCTTAGTTTCTCTGTGAAATCCACCATCACTTATCATGTGTGGTTTCAAAACATCAAGATGACGATGCAGAAATACTGAGCTTGAGGCTTCACAGTAATGGTAAACGGTAAATGGCCTGCATTTGTATAGCGCTTTACTCAGTCCCTAAGGACCCCAAAGCGCTTTACACTACATTCAGTCATTCACCCATTCACACACACATTCACACACTGGTGATACCAGTGGCACTGAACTGCCCATTTGGTGACAGTCGGTGGTTATTTACAGTAAGTGGCTTTATTATCTTAGAAGTCAGCAGGGTTAAAAACAAAATTTTCCTTACTGGAGAAAGTGAACAGCCAACTCTTTTGATGATACTGAGAAATACTTTTGCTAGAAAATTAGAGAAATAACATCGAGAAAACAAAAGTAATATTAAGAGAGTGAGCAGAGAAAGAAAACCCCACTCTGTTTCTCATCTGTGAAAGTGGAATAGATAACTTCGTTGGACCCAGATCACCATGATCAGACTGCACCAAGTTACAAAATGAACATCATGCTGTATTAAATAAAAAATAAAATTAGCTTTGGAGACTATAAACTCATGAGGACATTATTTGCTGAGGCCTTAAATCATGTAATTTTCTCATAAACGTCTGCATCATAAGACTTCTGTTTTTGCCACTCCTGGATCCACATTTTAGACCCAAAAGCTATGTCTTATTTTATTTTGTTAGATTTGTTCCCCACACAGCCTGACTGACTAAATGCTGCAGAGAGTGTTAGCTAAATAAGTAATGGTGAATTCAGAAGTTGAAGCCAGTCTCTGTAAACCCGTCAAACCTTGAAAACAGAATAAATACAAGGAATACTCGGCTAAATCTTTCAGTCTGTGGATTTAATGGACGCATACTTATTTGATGTACAGATTTAGATTTTAACTTTTCAGAGAACAGTTTCTTTATGTTTGCCTCCATCTTACACAAGTATTTTTGTTACTACAGCAATAGATTATAACATAGATTGAGTCAGAGCTTGTCACACCTCCCACAGACAGTTGGCCAGAATACCTGCCATCAGCAAGCTGCATGCAGAGTAGCCCCGTGTTTACACATACGCCACTGTTACTTTCATAAGGCTTCTCCACTAACTGGCACATAAATCGCTTTTTTTGGGTAATATTTTCAGAGCCTCGCTGTGCTGTAGCTCTGGTGAGTGACGGGCGGTCAGGTCCTCCAGACCTGGAGAGAGGATCGCCATCATGTCCACCCCCAACGAATGACAATCCTCCTACAGACAGGGGTGGGGTGGACAGCGAGATGGAGAGTGACACAGATGACCCGTAAGTACAAAATGTTTGTTTGTTTGTTTTTTCATTTTATGCAGAGTTTCTTTCTGGCGAGTGATGTTTCGACGCGTACAGGGTCTTTTTATATGTTTTATTTGCTTGGATATTGAGGATTAAAGCCATAAAACGCACTACAGTCAGCTGACTTCAGTTCCTGTGGGCATCAAAGGACAAGCGCATGATTTGAAAGTGCATTAAGACCAGGAAGTACCCACTGCTGTTAAAGTGACCTGGAATTTCTTAATTGTTTTTTCTTTCTTATTGTTTTAAAGAGTTTTTATTCCTGTGAAGCACTTTGAACCTTTATATATGATTCAAGACTATAGAAGTGGTTGTGAGTGTACATGAGTCCAGGAGTACCATGGAATTTTAAGTCAACCAAGCTTTATTATTTTAACTGCACAAATGGAATTTACATACATTCAGTGCCCTGAATGACACGTCAAAGGTCCTGATTGGTAGAGAGGACAACATTTGTGAGGGGGAAGATTTCTTGTGTGGAGAAAACAAATAAAAACCCCTAAAGATGAAACAAAAGCTATCAGGAGAAATTACTCCAAAAGTTTCCTGTTTATGACTTCAGCTGGACTGGGGGTGTCAACGGCTTTCAGCATGAGTGTGTCATTTGTTTTTGAGGAGGTAACCACTAATGCCATTGTGCCAAATGAGTTAGAAAGGCACTTGAAGACCAAGGGTCCCCTTTCAGAGAAAGTTTGGCTACTGCAAAAGAGCACAGGATGTTAACTAGAGACGGCAAGAACGTGTGCTGGATTGTGTGGAACTGTCAGATGATGAGGAGTGGGGTTTTAGTTTTAGTGGGGCTTATTGCAAAAGCGTCTTCATCTGACAATAAAATCAAAATTGTCATTCATGTCATTCTGGATAGCATAAAGGGCTTTTTCTCTGCAGATGAAAGCTTGATTTCTCTTTGAAGAAAAGCTAGAAAACCACTGAGCTATACAAATAAAAATGGCCCGACTCTTTGCAAACAACTGCAAAGAAGGCATGCGAACAAAAACACTAATAATGATGTGCCTGCTGACCTTAAACAAGCAGCCAAAGCCTGATTTTTAACACGTAACAAAAGTAGAGCTGAGGCTTGTAGCCTCCATTACAGCACAATCTGCATGGCCTCAACATTTTCCTGTGAAGTGCACTTTGTTCTGTTTGCCCTGTGTTGATACTTAAACACTAAAAAAAGCTCTTGTGTGTAACCTCATTAGGATAGAGACTTGAGCCTGTGTGTGGGACTGTAGCCTAGGATTCATGTGGTTCACTGGTAATGATGCAATAAGTCGTCTCAGGCCGTGCACACAAAATAAGGAACCACAAGGATAACGTTGTGTCTTTAAAGTCTAAGCTCTTATCGATGATGACCCCAGCCCATATTCTGTGCTATCAGAGTATGTAAATATTGCTTTTGTTAAGCCGTTCTTCCAAGTGTTGGCAATGAGGAGGGGGGAAAAAGTCATTCTAAATGATACGCTTAAAAAACAAGTTGCTTTTTGCTTTTCTCCAAAATATACAGTTAGAGTTTTAAAAAAAATAGCAGATTATATGTAAGATATTACTTTTTTGAGTACAGAGGCCAACATTTATGAGTGCTGTTGGAGAAGAAGTGGAATAATCACAAAAAACAAAAGGTTGAATTTAAATTCAAGTGTAGAGAGTAGCCTGGTCCCCTGACCAATCAGAAGCCAGTCGACTGCCGAAGCGGTTTAGGTCTTATTTACATGCAAGTGCAGTCTTTATATCTGTCTGCTACTCACATATGAACTCAGTCACTTCTTAGAGCGAAATAGCAAACAGTCTGGAAATCTGTTTATCAGTAGCTGCTTGCTGGTCCCCTCACTTGCTGCTGAGGATATTTTATTCTAAAGTTTTGTGTTTTTTTTTTCAGAGTCTCGCTGAAACAACAGAGTGTTGTTAACCAGGGACCTTCTGTCCCTTCGTGCTCCATTTAAATGGTGTCAACTCATTTTGAGCAAACACTTCATACATAGTGTTTGTTTCCTTTCTGCGACTCTCGGTATGACTCATGAAAGCGGGTAGTAACTGTGGATTATATTAGATGCAGTTTGTCGGTATAGTTTGAATCTCCAGCTTTAAAACTCTCAAGGACTCTACACTTGGAACAGGTGTATTGAAATCCACCTTTGCCAGCAGAATTCAAAAGAAACAAACAACTTTTCTATCAGCTGCATCGGTGTATGTGTGTTTAAGTGTGTGTGTGTGTGTGTGTCTGGCAGGAGTTGTATAGTCTGTGCTTGTTCATTCCTCTCAGTCTCAGGCTGTGTCTTTGCATCTGGCGGGGTTATTGCTCTTTCAGAGTGACTCAGACGAGCTGCGCGGCTGTCTGGCTGGTAGTGTGGTTATGAATGTTTCAGGGTCACTAGGCTCACAAAGGCTGCTGTCGCCAAAAGAAATAGATCAGCAATATCTTAACGTTACACTGCTTACACCTGTTATCTGCCTACATCTCAATGGAGAGGACAGCGGCATTAATAAAAACAAAAAGTCTGCACATTTAAAAAGAGCCGGTATATTAGCTCCGCTACCCTGTTTTTATGTTATTCGTTATCAGCCTCTTGTTATCGGTCCATTCCCAGTCTCTTGCTTTCTTTTTCTGCTTTTGTTCACTGCCACACAAAAGTGAAACATCCCCCTACACAAGCACATTCACACATACGCCTATAAACAGTACTGACTTTACCCAAAGTCCTTCTAGAAGAAAGTGTCTCCACTTGGCAGTTGTTCCTGTTAGCAAACACTAAGGCCCTGTCTGAGCGAGTGGGGAGAGAACCATAACTTTTGCTGCATGTAAAGAATCGGTAATTAAATCTGATTTAAAAACTGGCTTAAAAGTCAAAAAACTCCCGACGTTGTTTCCGTGAAATCTGCCAAACTCCCCGACGGAAGCTTGTGTGCCATGTTTAACGTGTGGTTTAAACATGACCATGCCATGAGAAAAACACTATTTAAATTATTTAACCCTCAAGTCGCCGAGCTATTTTAGTTTTAGTAACTGTGACCTCCTTACCTTAGCGTTCGTTGCAGGCTTATATTTAAGATTTTTGTTTGTACGTGTGCAGAAACATCTTCTGCAACAGCAAATGTTGCTACGCTAAATCTGTTAGCGTAGGTTTGCTTCAACACACAGACGTGGGAAATTCCAATCAAATCAGTAGCTGTGATGTCAAAAAGCACATATATATTACCGTTGGCCTTCCCACACCAATGGACCAATTGTCATTAAAAACAATGAACAGTTGGAGTAGAGGTGAAAATATTTCCTCACATAAATTTATGTCGGGAAACTTTTTTACAGTCAAAACTACCACATCAGCATATTTACATATGTGTCTGTGGCAGTGTTGGGGAGTAACGGAGTACATATGTTATGCTATGCCCTCTCTATTTTTGGTAATTCCACGCCGGTGGAACCCCCAAACAAAACACGCATTAAGAGGCTCTAATGCCTGTGTCTCAATCTCACGGCCTATGTCACCTCTACTTGCGGCCTGCATAATGACGTGACGAAATATTTTTAAAAATTATTGTTCAAATAATTATTTTTGTGTTACAGGCATAGCCTCATGGGCTACATTTAGTGTAGTCCAGTTGTAAGTAAGCTATTAAGACTCGACTGTACACTGTGTTCGTGTTTTCCCCGAAACAATAAGTTCCGTTGGAGCAGCCTTTCAACGCCTCTCTCTGTCTCTCACTAGCAAAGTTGACCCAGACAACAAAGTAAAGCTAGCCCGACACAGAACCCGGCGTATTAGCCAGACGTCCCTTTACTACGGTTCGGAGCCGCGGACCTGTTTTGTATATGCGCGGAATAGTTTACTATACGAGATCGCTGCAAAAAGTGCAGCTTTACATAATGTCCACCCTACTGTTACTCATTTATATTAAGATTTAAAAATCTAGTTGGTATTGGTATGGCGAGTAACCTTCAGTAATAGTAATAATTCACACAGCAATAGTACATTTATGTAGCTGTAAAAAACATGATAATATATTACATTACTCTCATTGAGTAATGTAACGGAATACATTACAAAATACATTTGGGGCATGTAATCTGTAATCTGTAGTTGAATACATTTTAAAAGTAACCTTCCCAACACTGGTCTGGGGTCATGAATTGTATATTTGGCTACTTGAGGGCTAAGAGCGAGTATCTAATTTTGAAGACTTTGTACACTGTATGGACAAAAGTACCGGGACACTTATACATGTCACCTATAGGAGCTGCTCAGCCTTCACAACATGGGTTCCATGCTGTGAAGCTCCCAGTGCACAGTTTTCATGCTGATGTTAATACCAGAGGAGTTTTGAAACTCTGCAGACTGTTGAGTCAGCAGAACGGCGGTAATTTTAACACCCTTTGCGCCTCAACACTCGGCGCTCTGTAGCTCTGCGTGGTTTGTCACTTTGTGGCTCAGTTGCTGTGGTTCCTGCAGTAATACTACCTTCATTTGAGAGTGGAGAGAGGAAATCTCACAACGCATCTTATTACAGCACCACGCTCAAACTCTGCAGTGTAACCCATACTTTCACAGATGTTCGTAAAGGCAGACCTCATGGCTCTGTGTTTGTGATTTTATACACCTGCGGCAACGAAAACACCTGAATTCAAACATTAAGAGATGTTTTTACATTACTTGTTGTCCATATAGTTACTCCTTCATTACCAGCTTAGTCCAAGTCTCAGCAGAAAACCTGAATAATTCTGCACTAATCCACGTTATGGGCCACAAACACTGAAGATACAGCGAAGATACCTACACCTGCACTATAATATCGAGTTACTGTCATGAATATGAGTAGCCCACGTGTTTCCTGAATCAGCCATCGATCGGCTCTATGA
Source organism: Pundamilia nyererei (assembly GCF_000239375.1). Taxonomy (NCBI): domain Eukaryota; kingdom Metazoa; phylum Chordata; class Actinopteri; order Cichliformes; family Cichlidae; genus Pundamilia; species Pundamilia nyererei. Next base: position 378,499 of record NW_005187775.1, on the reverse strand, counting down.
GGACAACCACTGTTCCAAGCTCCCTGATTGAGAGTCTCAGAGTACCATGTCTCTGAGTCAAAACTAACTTTATGTTCTTCAGCATCAGAAACAGAGACAGTACTAAACCAAATACGTTACATTTAGATTTCATAATGCCATGGTGTCAGTTATATATAACATTCCTGTTTTGGGTGGCTTTGGCATTTAATATAATTCAGCAACACCATCAAAGAGGTTTTTAACCTTTCACAAAATGACTGTGTTATCAGAGCTTAAAATGTGTTTTTCTTCATCAGATCTTCAAAAGTAACAGGAACACAAGTCTCTTTGTTTGGATCAATCATGCTTATGTATGTAACCTTCCCCAAAGGCTCAACCCTGATATTCTAATCAGTTAATAAAGTAAAAGTCTTAATTGTTATTTTCCATACGATGGTGCTGTGTTGTTTAAAATGTGCTATAAACTTGGCTTTGTTAATGACTGTTTTGAGGGGTTTTCTGTGTAATATCTTGGCAGACATTTCTTAAGCTTGTTATTCCGATAATATCTTTTTACCCCATCCTAACTCTCTGACTCATTATTGTGTTGTTTTTTTTTATATTTCCTTGTTTCCCATAGCTTAATCATTATCTCCATGGACACTGTAAATATTACTCTTGTGCCTTCATCTGCTTTTGTTTATTTATTCTTTCTTTTTCTTGTGTTTGCCATATTTGCCAAAAATGTTGAGTAGAAAAGAAAAGGAGAAGAAAAAAACACCATATTCATGTAGTCACAGCTTGACACCGAGTTCACTGTCTAACAGACTTTCTGTCTGCCTGCTCACAAAAGCTTTTCTTCTAAACAGAGTTTTTTATTATTATTTCCTTTTATCTGACACCAAGTGTAGCAACAAGATTTCCTGTGTTTCCTGTCGCTCTCAGGAAAAAGTCTGAGAGTCAACACTAAACTATTATTCTTCTGCAGA
>NW_005187775.1:336160-377230 GCF_000239375.1 Pundamilia nyererei | reverse complement strand
AGTTTAGTCAGGTTTCTGTACTTGAGTACAGTGAACTCTTATCAACACCTGTACAGTTCTTAATAAATTCATTAGACCACCGCACAATGAAAGGTTTATTTCTCAGCTACACTAAATTAACAGTATTAGTAATGACCAAAATCATTTTTTATGTTTCTGTAGTGGTTGTTCCACCAGTATGTGCAATCTCTTTAATCAGAATTGTATTTTTAATACTAAAATGTACATTTTCAAATGTACTGCTTGACGAAAAACTCAAAATATAGTAATGTCCATGATTATTTTTTGATTCACATGCCGAATTACAGTTATTTACACGCATTTATGAGCAGAAAAAATTGTTTTAGAAGTTAAATGTCACACTTGATTAATGTCTGACTTTTTTCTGAAACTCAGTTAGTTTTTTCTGTTTTTTCCCCCCTAATCAATACCGATATAGTTTTTAGTTTTACACAAAGCTTTGACAGATTTTTAAAAATATTTCTGTTTTCTTGGTGGTCTATAAAAAATCGTGTCAAGCAATGAATGCATATGGCTTATTAACACTTTCTCATCCCTGTACCGATACCCATGCAGTTTCTGCTGATCCAATACAGTCTTTTTCACTTTCGTGAGCAACTAAAATACTAATACAAAGAAACAAAAACTAGATAGAATCAACACTCAGTCTAACCACTATCTAAATTCACAGATTAGTTAAGCTTTTGTGCATTCTATCAGATTTCTTTTTTCTTTTTATTATCTGATGCTTGTTTTCCTCTGACACCACTGCTCAAAACAGCAAGCAAACACTTTGATTCAGCAATACTTGGAATTAAAAAAAAATGCATTCAAACCATTTTTTTAAACTTGTGAAAGAGTTTATTTTTGGATGTTTCTTCCTTTGGTGATAGTTAATACTTCCAGTATTGTATTCACAACAACAATCTCTGTTTTCTGCAATCACGATCACCTTATACTCATGGATGATTATTCCATGTAGGGTTAAACAAACCTGATCCCACCTGATAGCCTCATAATCAGCTAATTTATTTATAATTTTAGTTAATGTGAGTTATATAATAATTACAAAATTTGAACTTCATATTATGAACATGTTCTGAGTTTCAGGCCCTCAGAGTACATAGAGGTGGGTAGTGATTTGGTCCCATATCTGCCATGTGTGACTGTTAAAAACTGTAACCAAATCTAAAGCCAAAATCATGTTTTAGCCCAGCATGTTAGAGACTCAAAGCAGCCTAATATAAACAACAGTAATGTTGAAATAATATTAAAAAAAAAGTAAAGCACATCACTGCATTTACCATTTATTTTAACTGCTGTTTACAGCAGCAGGTCAAACTTATGTATGTTTATGTATGTTTGGTTCCCTTTTCCCAGAACCAGTTCAGTGTCTCGGGGGGGAAATGCAGTTTCGTAGCAGAAAAAGCCGTTTCAGTGGAATTCACTGAATACATTCTCTGTAGTTACCAGGCTTAATGATAGCGACGGTCGCTTTGAGGTGTCTGCACAGAGCTGAAACGCTACTAAAAGACAATATCAGCCACAGTCTGATCACCCTGCTGCCCTGTGGCAAGGGATACAAAAGTGTTTGCTGCTGAACCACAAGACTTTGAAGCCGTTTGTTTCATCAGTCTGAGACGACTCATCCACCACATTCCACCACAAACCTTTATTTCTATGACTTAATTATTTATTCATTAATTTATATCTTTTGTTTGGTTTTTTTGTGAGTAGCAAAGGGGATGTTTTAAAAAAACCCAGCCTTGTTTTGATAATTAGAAATTACCACCGAGTCTCGAACAGGTGAGAAACGTCGTGCCAACTAAATTTACAGCAGATGAAAGATACACGAAGTGGAAAAAGCAACACAAATGGAAAGAACTGCTCCATTATTTCATGATTGCATAGAAAACTGCAGGTAACCACTAAAAAGGAAACATTTTTTGTGGTTTCTGCAGCACGACATTTCATACTGGTTAAGTGGTTACTTCATATGAAACGCCACAGTGAGCTGAACCTTCCCTTCCTGCAGCAAATTTGTGAAACAAATTTAAAACATATGAGGTGGAGGAGTGAGATATCTGAATAAGCAGGCACTACTGCATCAGAGACCCTTCTGCTGCATTGCTTTCCTGACTTGGAGTATGTAGCCACACTAGTATGCTTTTATATTTAAAAGGTGTAAATGTTACTCCAGAAAACCCTAAAACACAGACTTGTGATATCAGTGCTGACCTAGTTTTAGTTTCCATACTCTGGGATTGTTTTATAGTTAGACTGGAGACAGATTCGCTCCCTGACTGGGGCTTATCGCTCTCAGAAAATAAACATTAAAGCCAGGCTCACATATGCCTGGCGATGTAAGTCTTCTCACGTCTGTATTCATTTTACATTTTTGTGTCATCACTTGATGATGGATACTCATCCCAGTAGGACTCTAATGTGTTGCTATATTCGCTTTGTAATGACGAATATACTTCAAGTGTCACAATTTCTAGCCAAAATCACATTTTGTTAGAATGACTTTTGCCAACTTTGAGGATCAGTATCATAAGCTATGTTGAAATTTAAATAGCAAAACTGAACTGCATTTTAAATGTTCCTGTGGGGTAGGGGGCTGTTCATGAAAGGTCTCCCTTTTACATTTATGATACCAGGATCATCTTCTATCTAAAGTTATTGTAGGGAAAAATGGGAATGTCGAAGGTGGTCCTCACAAAGGAATCTCTGGTCTTTCTTTTGAGTTCTTCTCCTGTAATATTTTCTGTGTCACTCTGCTTCCTGTCAATGCAGTCATTCGTGGATGGATATTATTTTTTGGGAAACTGTGGTAAAACGTCTGGACAGAGGATAAAGCCTCAGACTGAGGAATCTCCCTTGAATTCCCGTCTCAGTCAGAGTCTCAGTTTCACTTTTCTTTTTGTGTGGATGCAGGTTTTCCCCGGGTTTGGCCAACGATCCATCGCCTTCCACTGGAACCATTAAGAGACGCACACAGTCCCTCAGTGCACTGCCTAAGGACGGAGACAGAAAGGTCAGTCCGGAGTGCACCCAGTCAACCAGCAGACAAGATGTAAAAAATAGAAGTGGAACACCAGATGGTGATTGCTTGTTAAATGTCACTACAATAAACACTCGTGTCCTCTGCCAAACTTTAACCAGAGGGAAAAGGACCACATCCGCCGTCCCATGAATGCCTTCATGATCTTCAGTAAACGCCACCGGGCCCTGGTGCACCAGCGACATCCCAACCAGGACAACCGCACAGTCAGCAAGATCCTGGGCGAGTGGTGGTACGCTTTAGGGCCCAATGAAAAGCAGCAGTACCATGATCTGGCCTTTCAGGTAAACAAACACCCTCAAATTCTTCTTCTTTCCTTCTATTTTATTACTTCTGTGTTTTTTCTTGTAATGAATTGGTTAAATGTTTTGAATTGAGTTTACTGCTAACGAGTCTAACACGTTAGCTGCTGTAAACATCCAGTTTCAAGTGGCTTCTGTGTAATTATCCGATTTAAAAAAAACTGGGGGAAATTTCATGAGCTGTGAAATCTGCACAGCTGGTATTCAGAAACTGAAACTGCATCAACAGAAAGTTGAAGACCTTTTCTCCTCCTCCTCCTCCTCCTCATCTTTCTCCTCATTCAGGTGAAAGAGGCCCACTTCAGAGCCCACCCAGACTGGAAGTGGTGTAACAAGGACCGCAGAAAGTCTCTGTCAGAGGGCCGGGGTACCCCAAAGGAGCCACGGGAGAGGAGCATGTCAGAGAGCATAGGTGTGTGATGATCACCTCTAATCTGCATTTTTAAGCTAAAGGGAAAAAAACCATCTGTGAATCGCTACGAACCTTCATAAGTTCTGCAGTGAATTTTAATACCAACTGTTGCTATGAAGCATTGTTTTTTTTAGATCTTCACATAATTTATATGTATAAAACGTATCGAGTTTGCTAGCTGTAATATAGTAATATTACGAAATTTAACAATTTTTCCAAGCAAGTCAAAAAAATACTGGTGAACTGTACAAATCCATTTCTTACTCAGGTGATTTTACATTTTCATACCCACAAAAAAAATCATCACATCAAAATGCAAAGCAGCATGAACAGATTATAAAATGACCCCAGTCAGCTGGCAAGTTCAGATCAGGGGCCATCAGCACTCTTACTCTCACCTTTTTTGTCTTGGTGTGACATAAACACACCACTTTAGGTTACACCTGTTCTCTTTTGCCCCTCCCTAAAAGCTCAAACTCACTCTGTTTTCAGGAAAGACGAGTCAAAGAGAGCTGTTGTTTAAAAAGCTCCATCTAGAGGAAATAAAACTCACAATGTTTCTCTAGATGAGCCAGGGGAAGGCTGAATATCAGTATTAAATTATCACAAAGTCATTGTGATTAAGATTATTTGCTATAATGGAAGAGCCTCGTCTTCAGTATTAAAGGGATTTGCTTGTATTTTATTATAAAATGCACAAAGCGTTACACACATTTGTATCAAGTGTCAGGCTTTTGTTCAGTATGGACAACAATAACTAAACCCCTCGACTGTCAGAATATAAAGGAGCGTTTCTGAGTATAAACGTATTGATTTGAAGCTGTATTGATCCGCTCCTTGATGATTCAATGTGATATTTGATCTTTGTTCTGAGTCTGCTCTTCTCTCTTCCCCAGATGCCCACTCAGAGTCCCAGGTGCTGGAAGGGAAGGGGGGAGGCTCGGGATGGCCGGGGGCATCGGAGCGTCGAGGAGGGATGTTTGGGGGGCCGTCTCACCGTCCCCGAGCCTTTTCCCAGAGTGCAGTGCACACCCTGGAGCAGAGGGAGTGGGAGAGAGACCTGGAGAAGGTGCGAGGTTGTTAATCTGTAGCTGCCAGGCAGCAAACAGACTCAGGAGATTTAAGACTGTGAAGAAAGCTGTTTCAGATCACTGGATACCACCAACTGGTTACTTACCAAACAGTGTAATTTCTCAGAAAAACACCCACGTAAATCTATTTAATGTGTCAAGTTGAGTGTATTTAACAAGTTTCTTAGAGCAAAATGCATCCCAGAGTGAAATGAAGAAGCAACAGAGTGAAGTAACTTAAAGAAACCCACATGAACTCAGCGGTTGCAGTGTTTGTGTGTGCCTCTGCACGCACACCGCAGACGTGTGTCCCTCAGACCGCAGAGCGTTTTGGCCGAATGCTGTTCAAAAGCAGTTCAAATGGACTCGCTCGATGCTTTGTGTGAGGGCTCGAGTTGTTGCTGCTGAAAACCCAGTGGAAGCTCTGGGGGAGAGCAGCCTCCAACTTCAAAGGTTTCGCTTTCTACTTTTTGTGTGCCTTTGAAGGTATGAGACTGGTGTTTGCTGCTTCGCTCCTAATCACAGAGGAGTAGGCCTACATGCGAGCGCTTTTGTCTGAAGGCGTTCATCTGATGCCACGGGCGTAAAGAATGTATGCATGCTTTAATAATAGCTGCATTACTTCTGTCTGATTTCTTTAGAGTTTATAAACAGCACATCTTCCAACACTAACACCTTTTTCACGGGTTTCTCCCATATTTTAAGACAATCCTGTTTTCCTCCATCTCTCGGGGGAAACTCCTGGGAATTTGTGTCTCAGTCTTTATTGTAAATAATTGGAATACATGCATCTGTTACCAAGGTTACCTCGTCTGCCAGATTGTTTGTGAAATGCTGTCTACATACAGAATTCACACACCACATGTAATTTTAATGAGATTTTAATCCATCTGTAACCCACAACATGCATTAAGAGGTGTCTGTTTCACAGCAACATGCATCAGAAAGGTGACTTTAAAATAAATAATAATGCCTCGAGCAATGTGTGCGAGTTGCTGACTTCAGTGAAGTTGGAAAGAGGAACCTAGACCAGGATATGTGCACACATTAAACTAATGTCTAGGTCTGCTTTCTTTCATCTGTGCAAAATCTCTAAAATTAGAAACATCCTATCTCAGACGGATGTGAAAAATGAGCTCTTGCATTTGTTACTTCGAGACTGGACTGTTGTAATTTCTTACTATCATTAGGTTGTTCTAAAAGCTCCTTGAAAAGCTTGAGCGAGGCTCAGTTGCCGCAGCGAGAGTACTGGAAAGAGAGATCATATTTCTCCCGTACTGACTTCTCTTCTTTAGCTCCCTGTTGAATCCAGAACTGACTTAAAATCCTTTTTCTCACATACAAAGTCCTAAATGATCAGGTCTTGCTGTAGATTGAGAAGCCTCATAGTATGATATTATCCCAACCGAGCACTTTGTTCTCAGACTGCTGGCTTAATTGCGGTTCCTCGAGTTTCTAAAAGTAGAATGGGAGGCAGAGCCTTCAGCTATCAGGCCTCTCAGCTCGCAGTTTGGATTCAGGAGAGAGACACCGGCTCTACTTTTAAGATTCAGCTTCAAACTTTCCTTTTTGATACAGCATATAGTTAGGGCTGGATCACACATTCCTGAACCATCCCTTAGGTACGCTGCTATAGCCTCAAGCTGCTGGGGGACTTCCCGTGATGCACTGAGCATTTTGTTCCCCCCTGACCTTTTTACACACTTTTCACTGCATCTCAGTAATGTTTGTCTTCTCTCTCCCATAGTCTGTGGTATTTATTTGTCTTCTATGCTTTCCCTTTTTTACTTTTCTCTCCCCCGACCATCCCAGGAGATGGCTGCCCTTCCCTGACCCTGATTATGTTGCAGGTCTCTTCCTGTCAGAAGGGACTTCTTCCATCCTACTGTTATCGAGTGCCGCTTATTTATCTTACAGTATAAAGCACCTTAAGGCAGCTGTTGTGAATTAACGCTATAGAAATAAAACTGAATTGAACAGCCACAACTTGAGGTTTACAAATCAATTACTCATACATGAAATATTGTAAAACCACCAAAGATACCCCTCCCCACTCATATTAAATTACACAACTAGTTGCAACCAAATTAGGACAAATAGTGATATCTCTGTGCCGTGAGAAGAATGTGCAGGGACCAAAAACACAGAGTAGTTCCAGATCACTGGTTATACTGCAGGACGTAGCTTAAAAATGATTTATTTTACATTTTTCAGGGCAAACTTTATTTAAACATTCAGTAACTTTAGTGGCACTCTGTGTCATAATCACTATAAAATACTTTTGTTTTCCTAAAAAAAATAAATCTCCCATACTTTGGACATAAATGCTGGCTGGTGTCATTCAGTGTCGGTGATATATTTTAGAGAAATCACTTCATGTGCCGTCTTTCTTTCTCCACTTTCAGGAGGACGGCACAGGTTTGTTTCGCGGCCGTCCACCGCCTCAGTCGCTGTACCAGGGTGGGGCCAGCGAGGACGTGACTAGCGATGAGGAACGCATGGTCATCTGTGAGGAAGAGGGAGACGATGATGTCATGGGTGAGTGAGATTATCTGCAGAGTGATTTTAGTGAGGTTACAGTTTCATAACCAGAGAGTAATAGTTTCAGTTCCCATGATGGCCAGTAAACTTCTGTTTTCTTACTCAGTGTGACTCTGTCAGCAAATACCTAATGCTTGAAAAAAAAAAGTGTCTCTGTCATGCAGCCCTAACACTTCAGCTGCTAATTGCTAGTCTTAAAATATCACGACCACAACAGCACATAATTCCCAGTGTAGCTGTGAAAGTCTGCAGGCAGCCTTAACAACCTTTGTCTCATTTGCTCTACAGAAGAAATCAATTCATAGTCATAGGTGTAGATTTTCCAGTCAACCTACAGGATACTTCCTTTTCACTATTATAAACATGTGTGTTTCACTACGCCCAGTAGGAAGCTGAAGACTTTTGTTGTTAAAAAAATAATAATAATTATTGTTATACTCATAAGTATAACAATGCCTCTGACAGGGCAGGTCTCTTTCTTCGTCATTAATCTTCCTCTGTGAGCTCACACAGCTACTAGATCTTTTGTGACACAAGTAAATATCCCTGTCACGCACACAAACACATGGTATTAAGGATCTGCAGGAGAGAGCATGCAAATGCAGGAAACTGAGGCAAGATTAATAAACAAAAGGCAAGGTTTAAATGGCTGATAAATACTTAGAAGAGTCCAGTTAGGTCCAGTATTTCACAATAAAAGCACAAATCTAAAGCAGACACATAGAAGGAAAAACCATAAATAGCATTAAAAAATGGATGTAGCCACCATGATGTCACCCACTGGTTGGTGAAATCCCACCGTTTTGGTGTGATGAGTGTGGGAACGAAAGTGTTTACAGCAAAGGCCGTTTTCACATGGACGTCTATATAACTGGAACCAGAGGCGTCACCCCCTGCTGGTCATTAGAAAGAATGCAGGGTTGAAGCTTCACTTCTGAAGTGACGTTACCGCCATCTTTTTTACAGTGTGTGGATAATACTGAGAAAAACTGAAAGCTGAGAGTGGAGAGACAAGAATACAGTGGGTATATACACAGGACTGAGTGGACACAACTGAATACAGATGAAACTAATGAGGGCGGGGCAGCAATCACAAAGGAACAATAGGCAAAGAGAACGTCATCACCAAAATAAAACAGGAAATAAGAAGAAAGAAGGAGATTGACACATGGACAAAACAGGAGACAAAGACAAGGAAATATGACACACTTTGAAATAGAAGAAAGAGTATCAGTTAAATCGAAACAGGGAACATAAAGGAAAGGAAAAGGAAAAAAGACCTGACTTAGAATAGAAAGAATTCATTCATCACTGAGGTGAATACGGGACATAAGCACAATTAACAAAAGACCCAAAAGAAGGCAGAGTAGTGAATCGTGCCTGCGTGTGTGGATTCAGCAGGTGTATGTGAAATAAAACAGGAATAAAGAAATCAGAAATCCTCAGAGCCTCTGTTCTATTTTTAACTGTTATGAACTGTAATAAAGACATTTCAGCCAAAAATTCATGAAAAAGCCTTAAAGCGCTGGATGCTCTCACACATGAGACTCAATGTGTCCACCACTCGCAAAACATCCAAACAAAATCTAAACCCACGAAAGGTTTGAAGTGTGCTGTGTGTGTTTTGTGCACTTGTGCCGATATTTTTTGAAGAGAGTAAATAAGAAAGAGATCAATGAAATTGATAAGGCTAAAATGTTTTGTAGGTGAATAAAGAATAATTATTCTAATAATAAAAGGGGTTGTGTGATATTTCACCCTCAGAAGATTCATGTCCTGAAGGCTCCATCGACCTGAAGTGTAAAGAGAGGGTGACAGACAGCGATGAGGATGAACCAGATGGACAGGTACGTGCAGGGTTTAAAGAGATGTTCATTCAACATGTGTTTGTCTTATTTGACTTGTTCTTGGAGTCTGTAAAGTTTGAAATTTAGCACAAAGCTCTTTCTGTTTGATCGAAAGTGATTCTGAGTCATCAGCGTTAAATTAGCATCATATTGTTGGTGCTTTATTTTAAGGCTTTTTCTGCATTTCTTTATTCCCATCGAGCATTAAAAACCCACAGACTTTTCAAAGTTACTGTAAGTTGAGAAGAACTTCACATATTAACTTTCCCCCTTTGATCTCTGTGCTTCTCTCTTCCCTCCAGCATGGCTTCCAGCCTGTGGCTCGCTCCTCTCTCCCCTCCTCCTCTCCCTCCATCATTCACTCCGACTCCTCCTCGGCTAAAGGGAACGGTGGCGGTAACGGAGGAGGTCCTGAAGACGGGTCAGAGAAGAAGAGAAAGAGAGGTGCAGATGGAGGAGAGGATGAGAGCGAGGGAGCCCTAAAGACAGAGCAAGGTGGAGGAGAAGGAAATGGAGGAGGTGGGCAGGGTGTCTCCTCTCTCTCCATCGCCCAGCCTCCTCCACCGCTGGCCCAGCAGAGTTTGACCCCGGTCGGCGTCCGCATGGCCCCCACGATGGTGACTAACGTTGTGCGCCCCATCGCCAGCACGCCCATCCCCATCGCCAGCAAGCCGGTGGAAGGAGCCATCACCCTCAGCACCCTGCCACAGGACAAGAAGGCCACTCTCCTGATTGGGGGTGGAGGTGCTCAGCAGCTGCCGATCACAGCAGGGGGTGGGTACCTGTCGTCCTCCTCCCCTGGTCCAGTCAGTGTAACCCCTGTAGGAGGCAGCAGCCTGCTCACTAGCCTAGGTCTGGGACCCGCTCAAGCAGTGGAGCTCCTCTCCCTACACATCCAAAGCCCCCTACCTGTCCTCCAGCTCCACCCCACTGCTGCCACCACCTCTTCTCTCACACCTCCCGCCTGCCCCACGACCCCGGGACAGGCGCAGTACATCCTGCCCACCGAGAGCCCCTCCTCCCCTCAACTCACTCACCAGCAAATCCTCTCCCTGCCCGCAAATGCCGCCCTGGCCAATGGCGTGCACTCGGGGGCGGGAATCAGAGTCAGCCCCGGGACTAGAGGTGAGACAGAGAGCAACGATTGGCTGAGAGAGAAAAAAAATGGCAAAAAAAAGTAAAAATGTCTTTCTTTGATTTTTCTTTCTGCTGCTCTTCCCTTCACTACAGTAGATTTGATTGGCTTACATAAACGGGAGATACATGATTGACATGAGTTATGAGTGCCCGCCGCCCGCCCACGTCCTAATCACTCTCTGTTCATAAGAAGCAACAGGACGTCATTCCACCTTGTTATCAGCAAGGAATTTCACTAGCATCTGTAGCTGAAATGTTCCCTCCGTCTCAGCGTGTCTCCACCCACCGCCGCTCCTCTGATGTCTTCACCTCCCCTCTTTTGACTCGATTCATCTGTTCCTCACGCTGAGTGATTTAATTCTCTCTCTTTCTCTCTCTCCCTGCTTCTCACTAATCAGTCCAAACCCAGTCGCCAGTCTTGCAGAGCAAGATGTTGGTTCCCATGGCAACAGTGAGAACCGGGTCTACTCCTCCTCATCCTTCCATTTCCCTGGTGGCTCCGCCTCTTCCCGTGCAGAACGGCCCTGCGACAGGAAACAAGGTAAGAACACGGTGTCAGAGATAAATACCTGCCAGCCCGGTGGCTCGGAGCAGCAGCGACGTTAAAACCCGAGTGAGGCGACAACAAAGCAGATGACACGAGGACGTCCACGCGTGTTTTACTCATCTGATTTGGAGCAAAATTTTCTTTTTGAGTAAGAAAATTAGATTCACACATTACAAGCAGCCTTTTACTCTTATTTGTGAAGTTGTGTTGAGCGTTATTTAAATTAAAAGATCATAAAAACTCCACGTGTAGAATCATCAGTCAAATCTGATGTCAGAGTGCTAAATTTGCTACAAAATGAGGTTTTAAAAAGCTTTCTTTCCTCTGAAAGTGAAACTTCTACCTCTTACTTCAGCCCTCTTTGTGTTGCAGACTTAGGGTATTTTTCAAATCAGAATAATTTGAATGCCATGTCTCCTTTTTATAATATCTCTTTCAGTGCTCAAGGACACCCGATTTGTATCGTTAATCAGGGGACCTATTATGCTGATTTCCATCTCCATGTTTCTTTCTTGGACTTTATTTACAAGACAACTCTTATCTTATACTGAGTCAGTTCATGCACCGTCTGAAAGAAGCTATTTTATCTCTGTGATGACCTTATAAAGATATCAAGTCTTTTGACAGATCTCTATAAGCTTTTTAATTAGATGATGGTCGTTAACATTAGTGAGGGGGCTGTCACATTTGTGGCTTTGTTTCTAATTCTTAGGAAGGAATTAAACTTTCTCACAAGAACAGAAAAGTTTAGTCATTTGCTTTCACACCGTGACCTGAACTGAGGGCGAATTACATGTACGCCATTGCTTTCTTTGTTTTTCGAGCTCAAAGGTCTGCTTGAGATGTTGTTATAGGCTCAGAAACCCGGCTTTAATTCTTTTGATTTCTCACAACCATGAAAATACATTGTATGTTTATAGCTTTTAAATACTGGATACATGACAGAGAGATGATAAAATGTGAAACCTGTTCTCTAAAAAACTGAAACCTGGTGAGGAATTAATGGTGTTTTTCTGATTCCCCCACTCCAGATCATCCAGATTGCTTCCATGCCTGTTGTGCAGACCAACGTCCACCCTAGCGGTGCAGCAACAGTACATCCTGGGAGCCCCTATCCTGTTTCCATGGCAACGGTGATGACTCCCGGTGCTGCGCCCCCACAGACCGTTCTCCTGACCTCTCCACCCACCAGGTCAGTAACACAGGCCTAACACCTGAAAGACAAGCAAAACGTGCCCTGACTAAACTTTACTGGACTAATGAGTGAGCTGGTCAGAAAGGACTCAGAGACACTGGAGTTCAACAACTTTAAAAGATGCTGTCAGATATTGATTTTAGCTGGGTCATGCCATCGCTTAATGTGCTGCAAATGCAGATGAAGAAAGTCAACACTTTGAGCACGATTTAATTCTCCATTATCCCTTGCAGCCATGTGAACTATGACACCAACTATAAAAAGCCTTAGACTTTGCAAAAGAGAACTGCTACATACGGAGAAGTTTCTGAAAGTTTCTTTAAAGCTGGAATCATGACTGAGTATTTTATAGACAGTAAACAGATTTACACCCAACATTTAAACCATATTTATTAAAACAAACCCAATATTTATCTGATCCAGCTGCAAATAAATATTTTCTTCATACAGACTGTACAGGGGATGAATTTTGACTTACGTTTTAAGTACTGTTAGTGTCTTAAGTTATGTAACTACACAACTAACGATACAACTAATGAGACAGCAAGCAGCTAACTGGTCCAATTTTAGAGCCTTCTGGAGAATTTTAGTGCATTTATGCAACACATCACATGGTTTGCTGTGCAATTAATTATACTAACAGACTGTGTGAGTTAGCTTTGGTGAGTTAAATTCTAGTATGCTGTTAGTCTGTTAGCAGATATGTGTCTGTGCATTGCAACCATACAGTTCATGGGTGCAACTGTCTATTCAGTTACTTAGCTCTCCACTCGCTTGTCTTGTAAAACAATAACAGGGCTAGAAAACAGCATGGCAGAGGCAGGATAAGAGGGCATGAACACAGTCTGACAAAAAACAGACACGTTAAATATACACAGAGGGCTGACTGGGTAGCAAAGCAAAGGTGAAAGCAGTTAAGAAAGGCAAGTCAGACAATCAGGAAAGGAGGGAAAAGTAACAAAGGCAGGAAGTTAGATTGCATTAAAACACACGACTAACCTAACTTTCAGAGTAAAATAGGCCGATTACTCACTGGCAAACATGAAGTCAAAGTCAGATGACGCAGAAGGAACTAGAAAACACAAAACCGACAAATTAGGACCATGATGCCGGTGGCTACGACCGTCTTTTACGTACACTAATCATTTTATTATTATTTTATGTATTTTTTCTGGTCACTACTGATATGGCTTTTTTCTCGTCCAGGATCACGTATGTTCAGTCAGGTCCAGGTGTCACCACGGCAACGCACCAGCAGGGTCCACAACCCCCTGGTCCTGCATATCTCCAGTCTTCTCTGGCAACCCTGGGCTTCACCGCCATCGCCCCAGCTCCACAAACCCTGGTTCAGCCAGTCGTTGGTCAGCCTCCGCTACTCGCCCCAGCTCAGCCTCTAAGCTGTCAATCACAGAGCTCTCCGGGACAGACAGCGGGCACCACCGGTCGTCAGGTAAAAAGAGATTTGCACAGTATCAAATATCACTACAGTTTAGAGGTGTGAGAGAGAAAGTAATGATAAAGATGTGAAAACAATTACAAAATCAGTCTTCATGTACATGTTTAAGTACCAGACTTCTTCTAAAACAGACCCCAGACAGTTCAAAGTGACTGTCTCACCTGCTGAAGGAGTTCAGGGTGGTAACGCCCTCCTGTTTGTACTCTACATCCATGACTGCATTCTCAAACATGTCGCCATCATTGAATGCAATAATTAGAATTCATATTAGAGAGGAAAATCAATAATTACTCAGTGTGGTGCACAGAGAACAAGATGCACACTGTAGGCTTTGTAGCCCCTGTTTTGGATGAATTCCCACCATCTCTCTCGGCAAAGTCTAAGTCACCACAATCATTAATCCCGTATTTGGACGTGGCTGTTAATTTTAGAGAAAGAGAGGCCTTATTCTAACTGGAAACATCACAAACCAGTATGAGATGTGGATTTCCAAAGATCAAAAGGCTCAGCGGGTGAATAAACCCACCCAAAACATCACAACATCACTGGGATCAGTGAACCAAAAAAAGAAACTGTCCAACCTGCTGCCATCTGTCAAGCAACACAGAAATAAAGTAAAAATAACTATATTAACCCAACTTAAGTAATTACTCATTTATTTTATTAAAATGCTAATAAAAAAAAAGTACTTCTGTAACTCGAGGCTGTAGCTTACTTATACCACTTTGTGTTGCCGTCGAAGTCACTGCTATGTTTTGGTTTTTCTTTTTAAAGCACACACTATAGACTAGTTTTCCTCACTCGCCAGTGGAATATGAAATAGTTAAACGTCATCCGAGCACAAAACAAAACAAACACACAGTAATCAGCCTCAACACTAAGCCCACTGACAGGTGAAGTGAATTAGATCATCTGGTTACAATGTGATGGTCTGCTGGGAAACCTCGTGTTCTGGCACAGTCCACAAAATCTTCCCGATCAAGCATCAAAACAAGCTGGACATACAGATCCCAAAAGTATCGTTGCCATTGTCCAGGAGTTCACGGGACGCCAGCAAGGACCCGGTGCAGGGAGGGGTCAGACCTGTTTTTGGCAGCATCGGGTGGAGTGTCTTTTCAAACACTGTTGTTGTTCACTTCAGTCTAGTTCACCCGCTGACATGCCTGGTTTCCTGTTTCCTTCTTCAGGTACTAACTGCCATCTACCCTGCACCACCCGTTGCTCTGCCCACTGGCGTGGTCTCAGTGACGCCTGTGCCGCCTGCAGGGGCGGCTCCAGCTCAGGACGTGGCGAACCCTCCCTCTCCGCTCGCTGTAGGGCTGCAGGGTTCAGCGGTGGCGACCCCTCACCCTGGCATGGGAACAGAGGTGGAGGTGAAGCACGAGAGCCAGCTGGATGCTCAGAGTGACGCTCAGGGGTTGTCGAGCTGTGTCACCAGCTCCTCGATGGGCACCTGTACAAGCAGCATCATCGCAGGTAACGGTCCACTGATTTAGAACACTGGTGGATTTATTTGTACTTATCTTATAGTTTAGTGTGGGCTTCATCAGACGTCCACTTCTAAAGGAAAATTACAGCAATGTGCAAGTTTTTTAACTGGATAAGTAATTTGGTAAAAATGATCTATTTTGTGTTTTAGTGAAAAAAGAGGAGGACACCACTTTGTGCATCAAAGAAGAAAATTTGAGGGATGGATATGAGAGAGAGAAACAAAGTGAGATGGACGACGAGCGAGAGAGCTGTGAAAAGAAGCGAGGCAGAGAGACGGAGAGAGAGGAGCTCAGCACGGGCAACAGCAGCAAAGAGGTGAACAAAGCCGCATGGGGCCTTCACTCATACTATAATAATACTTTTTATATCTGAAGTTTTTATCTGTTTACCACATGTTTCTCCGAGCGAATCAGAATCAAATCAAAAAATATCTGTGAACGATACAGATTCTTTTTCAGAACTTGTGTGAAGTGATTTTGGAAGTTTTCACAACAAATCACAATTTTGAAATACAATTAAGAGATTTTTGAACAACCACAGATCAAATCATGGTAGTTGAGATAAAGTGATCATTTTTTACATTTCACTTTTCTCCCATGAACCGAGTTTCCCGTCCTAAAAGGTCATGCCAGCTCCAGATGCTGCCTTCATCTACCACTATAAAATTAAAAGGAGGACTGGTGATATTTCAAACAACATATAGACAGATGCGCCTTGAGATTTTGGCTCACCCTTCAGTGTGCATTGGGAGTGTCTGTAAGTCATTCACTTAGAGGAAGTAAAATGTTTCGACATTTGAGCCTGAGAGAGAATCAAAACTGTTGCAGCTGCTTTTGTCTCTGATATGCATCAAGTGTCCGTCATGCAGTCTAATTCCAGCAGCTCTCCTCTGTCATCCTGCCCCCCGTCCTCCACCACAGACATCCTGCAGTGGAGTTCCTTGAACTTTAAACCTTAAGTTATTACAATTTTTGGCCAAAATCATTCTGCGTTCACAGGAGAGTTTAAAAAGCTCCTCATGTCCTCAGAAACAACCACACCAACAGTGCAACCTTTAACAGATGAAAACCTCGCACTGTGTTCCCAGGCTGGACCTCGTTCCCCACCTCCACCACTACCCTCAGGTTTGGACCCCCCTCCTCCTCCACCTGTAGAAAGAGATCCTCCCTCTTCCTCAAAGAAGACCAAGTTTCGGCCCCCGCCACTCAAAAAGACGCCTGACTCTCATGACAAGTAAGTGGGCTGATAAACCTTTATGTCAGAAGACTCCTGAGATTCTAACGTTGCTTCTTATATTTTCTACAACTGTGTGGGTTTGTTGGTTTAAGCAACCTCAGATTCGGACTGTATAAACTGATGTGAAACAGGTAAGTATGCATTATAATGAAGCCAGATTCCATCTTTGGCTGCAAGAAAAGCTTTTATTAAAGTCCAGATCTGCTCTCGCCGTGGTCAGACTGAAGTTTCATGGAATCGTTGCCAAATCAGAGAAAAATAAGCCAAGTCTGCCAGCTCTTTCTGGCTTTCTGGTCTTGGTAAAAATAAAAAAATAAAAAGACTTCCTTTCATTTTAACAGTTTACATATTTTCAAGCTGAGAGAGCGCATACAACAGGAATGAATCTTATGTAATTTTGGCAGCTTGAAGGGAAACTAGCAGCACCCTGGACAGGACTCCATTTGTTGACTTTATTAATGAGCACTCGTTTTAAAGCGTAGTGGCATCCAGGTCTGTTTTTAGTGCACGGCCAAACCTCCAACTTTCTAAGATTATGGTGGAAACTCTGTTTACTGAATGTGAGTGGGCAGAGTGCTTACTCTTGATGTTCTTTATTTAGATGGTAGGAAAGTAGCACGGAAGCCGCAGAGGCGAGAAAGTCACGGCAGAACTCGGCCTTAAGGAATGCGAATACATTCAGAAGTCGTCCCTTGATACTTGAACCACCGCACAACTGGACTGTGTTTGTGTGTGCAGGCTCCTCTCGGAGACGTACTTTGAGGAACGCTTTGCTGAGCTGCCAGAGTTTAACCCAGAGGAGGTCCTTCCCTCGCCCACTCTGCAGAGTCTGGCCACCTCACCGAGAGCAATCCTGACCAGCTACCGCAAGAAGAGACGCAACTCCACGGGTACGAGTCAGAAATTCAGAGATGACTCCAAACTTTAGATCTGAACAACTGATATCCTGTGGAACAAAATCCCCACATTCAAAGTCTCTGTTCTTCCTCTTTTCCTTTGCTTGCCTTTCATTATTCCTCACGCGTCCGTCTCCCTCCAGACCTTGAGCTGACTGGGGAAGACCCGAGCTCCCCGAGGAGAAAGACTCGTCGCCTGTCCAGCTGCAGCTCAGAGCCCAACACCCCCAAGAGCGCCGCCAAGTGTGAGGGAGACATATTTACCTTCGACAGAGCAGGTATGACGTGTACGGCACCTACAACCTATCGAGAGATGCCGAGATGGCCTGACGCTGGTCTGATGGACCTTTCTGTGAAACCAGGTCCAGAAGGCGAGGTTCCCCCGGGAGAATTGGACAGGGTTTCGTACTCGTCTCTGCGCAGAACACTGGATCAGCGTCGGGCCCTCGTCATGCAGCTGTTTCATGACCATGGCTTCTTCCCCTCAGGTAAGCTAACAGTAGATAAGACATGACGTCACAGGAGAAGCAACAAACTAAAGCTAGAATCATTATGTAGTGCAAACCTGTTAATAACAAAAGCAGTAATGATGAAAATATGTCACAGCTGTGTGCTTCCACCAACAACTTAAAAAGTAAAATCACTGTCAGACTGAAGCAAGGAAAGAAGAATTTGCATTTTTCAAATTATTATTTAATTATTTATTTAAGTGGGAGTTTCCATCGCTATTTTTTCAAGAAAGATGTTTACAAAAATACAGACAACACAGTACAGACACTTAATACAAAGAAATACACCAGACTTCAGAATAATCAGATAAATTACAGTCCAAATAAATATAATCCTTTAAAACGCTGTAATGAAATAAGAAAATGTAGCTTCATACATTTTCTTATTTCTTAGCTCGTCCCATTCGCAGGCAGCAGAGCATTTTAATGTGTGTATCAGAGGTCTAGCTAATGTTAAAATGTCCCGTGAATGGACTTTGGTATGCTATTTAAACGTCACAACAAGGGTGCGGAGGTAGACCTTCCCACTTTTTTATAAAAGATACAATGATGAGTGATAAAAGCAGCAGTCTGTGACGAAGAGAATCGAGGGGCTTTCAAAGTGCACAAATGACATAAACATAATTTCCTTCTCACTCTCCTCTCTCCAGCTCAGGCCACAGCTGCCTTCCAGGCGCGCTACTCAGACACGTTTCCCAACAAGGTGTGCCTGCAGCTGAAAATCCGCGAAGTCCGTCAAAAGATCATGCAGACGGCCACGCCAGGAGCCCTCGAGCCCGGAGCGTTGGCCGAAGCCAGCCCCGCCTCTTCCCACAGCTCCTCTTTTAATCAATCAACCCGGGAGGATGCAGGGGTGGAGCTGCAGGGAGACAAAGGGCGGAGCCCCGAGGAGCCGAAAAGCGAAGGATCGTAAGCTGGAGAGGGCGACGGAGCAGAAGAATGGAGGAAAGACAAAGAGGGAGAGAGAGGAGTGCGTTAACCAGTGAGGTCCTATCTACTGGCGCTAATCTCCATCAGACCTGGGCAGAAATGTGGAATGTGGTCACAAATAATTCAAACTACTCAAGGCGCGCTTGGATCATCTAATCAGACCTTTAAAAAAAATCAAAAATCAAAAAGCCTCAAATATGGTCAAATCACATGCAAGTCACGATGAGTCAAGTGCTTCTTGTATTGTTTTCGCTGTTTATTTTCCAAGTATCCAGAATGTCTTTAGTTAACCCTTTTGCCCGGGTCTGCTCTCAGCACATTTGTACAGTAGTTTGTAGTTTGACACACAAACTCTATCTCTCTGGCAAACACACACATGCATACAGACACACACACCAGCCCTGGTGCATATGTAATCTCCAGCATGCACATGATCCCACAGAAACACGCATACACGCTTAACAATCAGACTGTTACTCTTGGTTGGCAGCCCCCAGGAGTTGCTACCAAGGACCACGACACACAAAGGCACTTTGTCACTTATTGTGCAGATGCAGTTTGCTGTTGCCAGCCAGCCAGCCCTCAGATGCCATTGACTTGACCTCTTTCTCGTCCTCCCACTCCTCAGCACAGTGGTCAGGACATAAAAACACAACCCCAACGACCTCCACTGATATTCCACAGCCCCTCGATGCTGCAAGACAGACAGCACACACACATACACAGTACACCCACACACGAACACGCGTCCGTACAGCGTGAGTACACAAACACAGTCAAACACCACCACCAACCCCGCCCCTTGGTCTGACCAAGCCATCGGCCTGCACAGTTTTTAGTGATTGTAGTGAGAAGAGAAACTGAAAGCATGACATTTTATTCGCTCCTGAAAAGAAAAACAAAACAAACAAATAAAAACAAGAAGGCAGGAGTCGTGATGTAGTGTGACCAATCTTTGCACCTTCAGTTTATTGCCATTATGAAAGACTCGAGTCCTTACTGGCGGGAGCTGATGATCTATATGTCTGTATGTCTGCCGGGGGTCATGACCCCCAAAACCTGTGCGAACAGGTACCATAAAGAGATTATGTAAAGAGACTTTTAGGTTGTGAGGCTTTGAAGAATCAACGTTAAACTCGACACCGACCAGCTCCCAACAGAGCACGGAGAAAAAGGACGGAAGAAGGAGAAACTGGATGCAAGATTCATATTCCAACGATGGGAAGACGTGATAGCGGTGAATACGGACAACATGACGAGAACCAAACTTCTCTGAATCCCCCCCCTCCCTCCCCCCATGGATATGATGTTGCTTTCTCTCATTATCGTGGAAATAACCAGTTTTAACGTGGCCTGTTTTTCTCTCTCGTGGCTCTATTGTGTTTCTTCTCCAGCATAAAAAAATAATAACAACAACAACAACAAAACTCTGGACAAATAAGGGGACAAAAATCAGCGTGTGCCCCGTCTCTCCCCTCCCTCCCCTCCCTCTACGATTTCTCACCAGACACAGAAGCGGGGGAGCAGAGGCGTTTGTCGTTTTGTAAAACGTTGAAATCAGGTGTTTGCACAATTTGTGCGGCCCTCTCCGTCTGGGGGCCGCCACAAGTTAAATCAGGAAAGTATTGTTTTTAGAGATTGTTTTAGTAGTTAAAAAATAATAACTTGTTCCTTATGTTATCAATTACCCTTTTCCTCCTTCCCTGCTTTCCTTCTCAGCCCTCTCTCTCTCCTTCTCCCCCCTTTACTGCTCTCCTCCCTCCGACCCTCAAGTGTTGTCTGAAAGTGCCCTTAAGCACTGGTCCCGGGTCAAGCGCTATGTAGCTCAGGATGGTTCTGGTTAGGGTTAGTTCAGGGAAAGCGGATCCTAGACCAGCACTGGAGGGCAGTCTCCGGAGCCCTCCCCTTGTCCCTCTCTTCTCGACACTTTATCCTTTCCCATCAAATGGTGCAATAGGACTTTTTTTTTTTAAATGGGTGGGGTTTTTTTTTTTTTTTCGGGGCAAGGCTCTGTGCCATAGATATTAAACCCAGTCAGACAGTGAGAGGGATGAGCTGTTGTCTATAAATATGGTATAAAAGAAAACAAAAAAGAATCACGCAATTATTGTTCTTGTTGAAGCGATAGAAAGTATAACTTACTAAAAGTCAAAGACAATTTTTAAATAGCACTTTTTGGCTCTTTGCTTCTCGAGTGAAGAGTGGGGGTAGTTATTATTATTATGGGTATCTCTATAATTTCTCTGTATACAGTTGGATGTGTGAAAAACAAATATATATACCGGTATTTCCATATATGTGCATTTAGGTCTGTGTTTGGGTGTTGTGTGTATGTTTTGGCACATGCAGGTAGCGTGTTATCACGACCAACCTCTCGTTCTTTCACCACACAGCAACATTATCAATAGTATATTTTTCATTGTATCTACATTCTATATTCTACTCTAGAGACAGTATTTTTATAGTCACCATGACTATTTTGTCTGCCATCTTGACTGTTATCAAACCCAGTTGATTCAGGATATATGTGAAATATATATATATATCTATATATATAGATATGTAGATATATCTATATATATCTATATATATATATATATAAATACACACAGGTAAGAAGAAGACTATCAATTCACATTACTTTGGGGTTAGGGCTGTAAAGTGTCTGTCTGCATGCATGTGCAATCACATGCACCTGTGCACACACCCACACAGACATATGTGCATACACACACGTATGCGTGTATACTGTATGATTGTGCTTAAAAATAAACTGTCCTTACTTTGGAGAAGGAAATTTTAGGATGAGCGATGTGAGTGTTATCTCATAAGCAGGCATGTTGACCATGTGCAATATTTCTAAACAACAAAAAAAGACTAAATATTGAAAATATTAAAGTTCTAACACAACCTCTTATGTGCTTGCATTTATTTCATGTCCCTGCATTTCTTGAGTCTTTTATATTGTCGTGTGTCTTATTTGTGAATCTGTGTCGGTGGGAGATGAATCTCTGCAAAAATCATAATGGCAGCAAAATCCCAAAATCCCTGGAACATACAGTGTGTGCTTCTCCAGCTGGCCTTTATCGAGCATATCAGTGTTGAAAGTGCTTATTGGATTAGAGCAGCCTTTGAGATTCAGGTCATATTGGGCGAGAAGCTGGGTTAAGTTAAGGAGACCTGGTCAAAGAGCTTTCAGTACAGTAAAACAGATGCTCTGTGGGAAGCTGGAGATAACACCTGGCTGCCCACTTCTGAACCCTAAATAAATCCATTGGCCTTCATTAGTTCTTTTTTTTTGTTTACCCAAGCAAGACATAACACCAAAGGCATGAAATAAAATGGAAAAAATACATTTAATTTAAAGGATATGCTGTTAAAGATTTAAACGGCACAGCAGTGTTGAACCTCACAGTGATCGGTCATTGAGTTTTATTTGTATTTCCAATATTTATGTTACTTTTATTACATTTTTACAAAGAGAAAAATTAATATAAGAGTCCAGGCTGTAATATGAACTAAAGTAAAAGGGTGTGACTTATTTCCGAGAAAAAAGCTAAATTCTGTGATGTATCTTGAATTTTTTGTTGCTTTTCTACAAATGTTATAGTTTTAAATTTAACTGTAGCTGCGGCTCTTTCTGGCCTACATCCCTCCTGTTAATTCAGTTGAAATTTGTAGTTGTTTTGATTTGTAAAATTCAGAGCGGCAAACCTAAGTAGCGGTTGGCTCTAACTCCATCTCCCAGGTGTCATTGCGTGCGGTCTGTTTCTAGGTGTCTAGCAACAGCTATAAGCCCAGACAGCCGGCGGCAACGGGAGCGGTGTTTCTTGGTGTGTCTTTGGTGTGTCTTTGGTGTGATTGTTCGTTGCCGGTTGTTCATAAGTAATAGTGGTTTAGCTGAAAAAACGGTGAAACAACAACCCTGACCCCTGCACAGAGATATGAGCGGCAGCGGGCGGCCCAGGACCAGCTCGTTTGCTGAGCCGCCAGGTGTTCCAGGAGCCGCTGCTGCGTCCGCCGGATCAGCCGCTGCCGTGGGGAGCAGCACAGGAAAGACCGGGGTCTCGCAGGCCTCCGGTAGCAGCTCGTCAGGATGCTCCAACCTTAAGCTTGCCAGTAAGTTGTAATTATCTACTAACTCCTTATCAGAATGTGCTGAATCAATATATCATATTACAAGTTACAAACTAAAAACTACACACCGTCGTTATGTGTCACAGCGCAGAGGAAAGTCGTTATTTCTCCGCGAACTGGCTAGCAAGGTTACTAGCCTGCTAACGTTAGCCACTTGTTTTGTACATTACTAGTTCCCTGTCCGGCCGATGGCTCTTTTCACCCCGTCTGGTGTCAAGACTGTTTCACATGCCATCATTTTAATCGAGCAAAACTAAAGCACATTAAAGATTTGAAGTAACTAACTAATATGTGTTTAAAAGCTGCAAGTGGGTTGGATTTTTTTATTGTGGTCATTGTGGCTGCTGAGCTGTTAAATCAGCTCCGTTGTTCTTTGTGACCAAGCTAGACTGTAATACCCCAAGTTGAGTGCTCCATTGAAGGGTCTTTTGTAGGTGTAGCTGAGAGTGCCATTAGCTAACAGTCTGAATCCACTGGTGGAGGGTCAGGGCGGAAAAGTTGCATATTCACCAAGGTCACCTGCGGGGTAGTGTTAAAAAAAGAAGCTTAGCAGCAGGTGGCCGACGCCTGGAGGATGCAAGTGATCCACGTCCAACAGCAGAGCCCAAGGAGTGGGTTTCCTCAGTCTGAGGAGAAATAATAGTATGCCCTTTTATCACTGTAGTAGCGGGTGTAAGCAGAGATCTGTGTGTGTGTGTGTGTTAATCCAAACCTTATCATCCATTTGCAGCCACTGCCGCGTCTCTTGATATTAGAGCCCAAAAGGGAGGTCATCTCCAGTTCAAAGCCATGTGACCCCTAGTTTCTCTGCAGCAGAACAACACAGACTGATGTCCTATCAAATGTTGCCTTTGGCAATTTAAAGATACTCTTTTGAATGGTTGATCAGGTGTTTTTTGTCATGTTTGAGCAACCTGCAAGCTATACCTGGAGGCAGAATTTCTGTCAGTAGGATTTTCCTGAATATATCACCAGGACTGTGATATTTATTTATTTTTTATTTTATTTTTTAAACAAGTTCTTTTTGTAAGTTGGGTAAAAATACTTTAATCCATTTTTGTTCATCAGAAATAATAATAAAAAATTAAAAAAAAAACACCTAAACCTCTGATATGCTTAATTGTATAGCCAGCCTCACTCCCAGCAGACAACAGTGAACCCGGAGCAAGACACGTGAGGGAATGAAGTGATTTGGGGGATTAAAATTAAACTTGGACATGGAGCTTAGTCAATGCAAAGTTGAATTGTAGTGCTTCACAGATGACTGACAAGCCTATAAAAAAATAATAAAACAAATGAAATAAAAAGTAGAGAGTAAATTATAAAACCAAACAGAATAAAATACAATAACTTATTTTATTTATTTTAAACCATACATGCCTTTTCAAAAGGAGAAGGGAACACAGGAAGGTAACGCCCGATAAATATTTGAAAGGGATTTAACATTAATTACATTTTGAAAACTAGATACAGCAAAGCCAATTTAAAAAGTGGTAAGCTATGTCTATAAATCATACTTAATCACAAGCCAGGCTGAAGAGGCCGGTTTTAGATTTTCTATTTCAGTGATTGTTCCTGTGATTTGAAGCATAAAAAGTAAAAAGCTGCCCCACCTGGTATAATGGCGTATACTCTGAGAGCATATAAGACACATTAGGGCTTTTTTCTGGCTAAAAATGGACCTTTGGGGCAGTGATGACTGCAAATATAATCACAATTTCTTCCAGTATATGTAAGGCACAGAATCTGTGTTGCCTTACTAAAGTCTACATTAAACATTAAACACCACTAACAAGAATTTAAAAAAAAAACCAACAACTTTGAAATCATAATCCTGCTGATCTTTCTTTAGGTAGAAAGCCAACACTTTTTTTGTTTTTTGCTGGAAAACTCCTGGATTTGTGCAGCAAAGGACCGTGTAGGGCCTTAATGCGTACCATCCATCTTGTCCAGATAAGCACTCAGGCTGCTGTTTTTTCAAAGACTAGATAGCTGAGCATTTTTCAAGCCTGCTTTAAAAGCTTGGTCACTTGGAGAGATAAAGAAATGGTTTCACTTTTGTGGCATTTTTAAGGAGATAAATGGCAGATCTGGAGATAAATCTCACATGAGAAAAGTTCAGCTCTGAGGCTCCGTCCACACTAATGCGTTTTGAAAACACATCGTTTTCTCTCCATTTTGGCCTCCCATCCACACCGGATGGCGCTTTCCCCAAGGAAAAACGCAGCGTTTTGAAAACGCTCTGGAAAACGAATACATTTGAAGACGGTGCGTTTGCGTCGCAGTGTGGACAGTGAAAACGCAGACTTTCGAAAACGATGACGCATTTTAGTCATGTGATGCACTCATGTGACTAATTAAACAAAGATAGCGGAGGGCATTATACAGCAGTTGTTTTATTTGCTCTCAATTTTGACAGCCCTTTTAAACATTAATATCAGTTTGTACATGCTCCAGATAGCTTTTCTTCAAATTCTTTAATTCTCACTCGCTTTTGCAACTTTGTACTTTTGTGTTACTTGCAGCAACATCTCCACCTCATTGTTAGTCCATTTGAAAAACTCGGTGCTTTTCCTCGACATTTTGCCGCGACATTTCAACGAGCCGGAAAGTAAATAAACGGCTGACAGAAATGAGGCAGGCCGAATCTTCTTGCGCTTCATGCATGCGCGGTATTGGAACGTAGGCGTTTTCTGCTGTTTCAATGTGGACGCACAACTCTGTGAAAATGACTGAAAACGCTACTGTGGACTCCGAGCGTTTTTCAGACGAAAACGCTGTTTTCAAATCTATCCGGGCTAGTGTGTAGCCTGAGTCAAAGTCCACAACTAAATCTCTAACGCATTGGCTTGTTTTTCAATGGATCTGTCTGTATAAAGACTGGAAGACATGTAATGTTGAGGCATTTCCTTGATGTTATAAAATACCGGTATTGGTCTAATTTCAGTCCTTTGCTCTGAATATGGTACTTGTTGTTGGTAACTCTTAAAGATGAAATTTTTACTTCACTGTGTATTAAACAATGAAGAAAAATGGACCTCCTTATAGCTTACATAGATTAAATAACAGGTTGCTTACCCGCCTGGTTACCTGCCAAAATAGTTTTAATTGGTGTGGAGATGTCCTGAAAACCTTAGTTTTCTGCATTAAGGCCCTGTGTGAATGTACCTCCTGAGCTGACAAGCCCTGACATGTCTTTGAAGTGAAGGAGGAGGACTAAAGATGTGCTGTGTACAGTAATCCTCTATGATTACATTTTTGCTGAAATACGCTGTTATTAATACTTATATAATCACTAAAATATTTCTCTCTTGGAAATTAGAGTACCAGCATAAGAATTCAATTCAATTCAATTTTATTTATATAGCGCCAAATCACAACATAAGTCGCCTCAAGGCGCTTCATCCCAAATTGATGCTAATATTATGGGATGCTTGACAGTGAATTTAATTTTTTTGTGTGTGTATGTGTATTGTAGAGTTTTTCTATTCAAAAGAGGAAACAGGTCCTGCTTCCATGAAACAGAACATTTCTTCACATCGTTGTATAATTACCTTGTCGGCTGCTGTCACCGCTGCATCCAGGAAGATGTTCTCTTTTCCTGTTGGGTTTTTTTTTTTTTTTGTTATGGTCTGTGAGCAGCACCAGGATTTATCTCAGGTCTGCTTCATGCATAAAGTGTAATTCCTTTGCAGTGTTTGAAGTTTTATAATGCAAAATACAGTTGAGGATCTAACTTCTAGTTTCATGCTCATGGAAATCCGATGTCAATGCTGGATGAATGATATGAGGACTTGACCTGTCACTTTTGCAATGCAATATATAAAATTCAGAGCATCATACCTGTACAGTGGAGGTTGAACATGTAGGACACAAGTCAGGGGCAAGAGACCGTTCGCCTTCCAAGTAAAAGTTGTGATGTTTGAAATGTGTTTATTCATCGGTAAAACTGAGAAAGAGTTACATTTATGCTTACTGCTTATTCTTAGCAAGCAAGTTGGGGAAAAATGCAATTAAATTAAATCCTTGATGTTTGTCCTTCACACGAATGATGCCACACCTGTAACTGTGAAGCTTTTGTGTAGGTTAACAATATCAGTATTTCAGGTTGTCTTTTAACTGTAGCAGGTGTTTCCTGGCTTAGAATAGGCCTTGCTGTTGAATAAGTCTGTTAACTTATTCAACAACATTCATGCGTGTTTCTACCCTTTGAAACATTGTTAAATACTAATGTTGTTAATAAACGAGTGCATAATTCCCAGTAACACAAATTTAAAACATTTTTTTTAATCTGATCCACACAAATATTTATTTTGTTAGGATTAGGTCACTCTACCTGTGACCTGGACACGCTTTAGAAAACGGACAGCTCAGTGTCAGACTGTCAGTTTGATAAAGTAGGAAATGTGTGTTGAGTCACTATCTCTTCTGTGAAACACTGCAGAGGCGTTTCTGATACAATCATGTGATCACCTCAGGCTTGAGGGTATCACAAGGTTGGTAACAGCTACATTGATTTTATGTAAAGTTGATGTAAATCAGCTTACAGTTTACTCACAGATGTAATCTCAGTGTACCGGGAAGTGGACATGTTTGTTTTTTTTGTTTTTTTTTATGGACATGTTAAACATAACATGAGTGCTATACTCTAAAACAATAGAAGCCTCTTTCTTCCACCAGCAGTTCTCCCCACAGAGCAGATGCCCTGGTTAGATTTTTTGGAAGATGCTGCTGCATTAAACTGCATATTAATAAGGTAAACTTAATTCTCTTGAACTACTTTGCTTTAAAGTGTGGAGTTCATCTAAGTGCAGTTTGTTTTTGTGTGTAAAGATATTAACACAGAAACCTGCTGCTTAAGTGTGGCAATTCAGACTACTTCTTGCATAGTGTAACCCTCAGCTGATTAAATTATTTGGCTTATAAATTACCATGTACGCTTATTTATGGTGCCCATTTTATTCTGTATGGGACTTCAATGTATTTACATTTTGTTTTCAAAGTTTAAAAGGTGTGAAATTATCTTCCATTCAATTAAACTGTGTCCACACCAGAAGTGATTTGCTGCACTGTAGTGACCAGAGATCACAGAATGTACATATTTGGCAACGCAAAAGTGGACGGGACCTGAGATAAACTTTTCTCAACTTACAGCAAATGACTGAAGGGGCTACCAGTGAAAGTGTCAAATGTCATATTTGTCATAAGACCTAGTGGTAAATAAGGTAGAGGCTTACTAGACAAGATGGACCTTGTGATTTCCACAAGTGATCATCATCAGTTTCAAAGCGATGCACAGTGAGTGAATGGTTTTCTGTGTGCATATGAATCCTTGTTTACTCAAGTTCTGTTTCAACTGTGGTGTAAAAATTTTCAAAAAGGAACGAGGGGCAAACTTATTGATGGCATTTAAAAGCAGCTGGAGATGAATGGTTCACGTTGGGTTTTCAGACAGACAGGAAAAAAAGGAGAGAACTGAATAGAAGCTTAACACTCGGTGGTTAATGCTGACAATATGTTTTGATTCCAGCTTACTTTTCCACTGGCTGCAGATATTTGTAGGTTTCTAGCACAACTCTATTTCCGCAAGTAACATAAGGGGAAACTTGTTGTGATCCACCATTACCAACTACATTACTAAATCTATTTGCGTCAGTAATACTAGAAAAGGAACACTTAAGGTGGGTACAGTGTGCCCTTATTATTTTAACACCAGCCTTTTATCCTCTGTTGTGCTTCTGTTTCAGAGCAAGTCTAAACAAACACATGGTTTTTAGATGTGTCATATTTAAAATATTTGCAGAGAAACATTCAAAATCAAGAGTTCTGCAGCAGTAAATCTTGTTCTAGGTCTATTATCATATATAACGATTATGGGTGGGAAATTACAATAAAATCAGAGTGTTTATTGTCGGGACTTGCATGCAAGTGTTCATTTTCCTTGCCACAACAATGAGCCACTTGCAGTAAAATACAACGTATAAATATACAACCAAATTCCTGTTAAGAAACATTTTTTGATTAGAAATATCCCAGTGGGAGATAAATGTTCAGCTGAGGTCATTATTAATTTGACTTGGAGGTTAGGAGGAGTAGATGCAACACGCATTTTTTGATCTGGCTACAATGTATCAGCCTTTAAAAAAAACAAACAAAAAAAAACTGGAGCTGAATTGGTGTTGGTGTGACAGAGTTTGAATAATGGCATGCATGCAGGGATTATTTCCTCCTGGAGACGCGTGTTTCCCGTCTGTGAATGTCAGGTGAAAGACAGGAAGCCAAGCGGTGACACACAATGCAGCGCTGGTATGAAAACACTGAACCGTGAAGCGGTGATAAATCAGGAACTCTGACGAAGACGGAGAAAAGGCTTCATCTTTATCGTGATAGATTAACAGCCTCGAGCAAGTTACAAGCCCGTGGAAATTATTTTTCATGCTATAAAAAATAAACAGCAGCAGAAGGGGGAGGGAAAAAAAAAGCAGCATCTAAGACAGTTGCCCTACTTTTAACCTGGACAAGTGAGTGTGTTCATCAGGGTTCAGAGCTTGAACCCAGTCAATGAGGTAGGGAACCCACTGACACGGTCATGCTGCAGGCCTCACGGTTTCAGCTGTAACAGATACCGCCATCGTGTCATTTGGATAACCAGGACAGTTTGCTGTGTGGACACAGACATGCAGGAACACTAGGGTATGCAGTTCTGTGTGAACGAGAACAATATCAATAAGTGCATTGTCTTGTTTGGTAAACAGAGCATTAAGTGTGTGGACATAGAGTGGTAGTGACACAGAACCATCATAGCTACATGACAGTGTTGCCCCATTATTTAGACTGCACAGATAACACAGGAAAATTAAATTTAAAGTTAAAGCAGGGTTGTCATATTAAGTTTAACCAATGGCCACACAGAGAAATGGGAATCGGATCAAGGTTCAGACATAGATTAAGCCTAATCGCAGACCGTCAACACAGGTTTTCATTGAGTTTTTCGTTTAGACTGGGCCTAGGCCTAATCCATGTCTGGGAAACCTGCTGATGCAGTTTATTCGAGGTTTTTCCAGGCTCAAATGAGTCTTTAAGGGTATTTCATAAAGGCATGATTGATCCACATATACTCAAAACTAAGACCCGTCAATTTGCCAAACAAAAATGACATTTTTAATCTTGAGTTTAGTAAACCCCACTGAAAACACAGTATTGGTGATTTTCATTTGGTGGAAACCCAAAACTACTTTGGTCTGTACTGGAAATTTCAGAACTAGTTGACAGGAACAACAGATGATTCCCAAATTTTCATATACAAGACAGTGACTTTTCTGCACGAGGCATATCTTCCTATGAGAATTAGTACTTCTAAACTATGATTCTACTTGGACTGTTGAGGAAACGTTTTGTGTGTTTGTATCCCCCCCCCCTTTTTTTTTTTTTACTTTTATCTGTTTGTTTGTGGTGGTGGTGGTGTTGATGATGATTGATTGAAGTGTACATGCTAATTTATCAGGGCAAACATTTTGACACTTAGAAACCTTGTTAGTAAAAAATAGATGTGAAAGGAAATTGGGCCGATGTTGGAGATGCTTTACACTTTTCTCAACTCCAAGGCATGCCTTATCTGATAGAGAACAACCCATGCATTTAATTTCTTTTTGCAGTATTCTGATATTTCTTTCTTTGTAAGGGACTGGGGCTCATCGGAAGAATGTCACCGTCCTTCGGTCTGTGATTCAGTTTTTGCTTTCACACCTCGACCAGCTTTGACCTGAGAGAGAGTCACGGTTTCAGCCACGTATGCAGGATTTCTGTTCTCAGGATTATTTTTACATGCAAAAAATAGCCTCTTTTCCACCAGCACCTACTCAACGTGACTCTACTGAGTTTCGATTGTTTTCCATTATAATTGATTACTACCTCAATGTGGGTGGGTGGTATTATAGCAAGGTCCTGTGACATTTTTATGCAAAACAAACACAAAAATGGAGGGCACTTGTGCGTAGCCATTTTCATCATTTCCAGGTTTCCACAAATGACTGGTTTTATTCCTGAAAGTTGCCCTCATGACTCATTGACTGACGTCACTCCCTGGCCAATCAGTGGCGTGCAGTCTGTTGATGGCACATTTTCGGCTCGACTCGGCTCACTTGGAAATCCGTTCGAGTAGGTACTAAAAAAGTACCTGGTACCAGGTTGTACTACCACCTAATGGAAAAACCTAAAAACAGTCGAGTGAAGTAGGTGCTAGTGAAAAAAACGGGCTTTAGTGAGCGAACATCTAGCTGACAGGAAACGAGGTGATGGGAAAAACATGAAATCATGTGTGCAAACCAAAGTCACCACCTTAATGATTGAACCATTCGGGTAGGTTAGATGTCTGGGTAATTGAACCTCAATCTGAGGCTCACGTGTGAAAATGTTAGTGGCAGAAAAGTATATTTCCTCCATTTCAATTAAACAATAATTGAGTGAAATGCTACAGTCTTCCCATTATACTGGAGGCTAATATATGGCTGATGATGCTACAAAAATAATCCTTTTATGTTAGGCTGTTATGACTTAAAAAAAAAATTATGAAGACAAAGAAAGTGGCTGGCCTATTTTTGGGTCCATTCCCACTTTAATTAGTCACAGCGTCTTGAATATGAACTCTGTCTTTCGCTCCTTCTTCCTTGGAGGGTTTTGTAAAGTTGACAATCATTCACAGGCTGTCATTAACCTAAATAATCACCCGGCCAGTGGAGAGACAGCCCAGATGTAAAGGCTGTTGGCAGTCAGTTGAATGTCAGGAGTGCTGTTTAGTTTGTATCCTAAAGCTGTTTCATTTCTTTAAGTCTCATAGAAACGAGCCAGAGGGATGATGGGACATTTAAAACCTCCTTATAACTGTTCTGTGGTCTGCAGCACAGTTAACCTCACTATAGCTACAATTTTTAACATGGCTCTTCCTGCTTGTTTCCTAGGAGACAGCGGGAAGGTGACAACAGTCGTGGCCACACCGGGTCAGGGACCGGACCGCCCGCAGGAAGTCTCCTACACTGACATCAAGGTGAGAAAGAAAGAAAAACTGAAGCTCTATGAAATTACAACTTTCTTTTTCCAAGTCTTCTCCTCATTTTTGTTTTGTCTGTTGAGGATGGTTTTACTTAGTTGCTGCATATTACACACACAGTTGTGAACAGCACATGTAAAGCCCCCAGTCTATGTAGCAAGTAGAGACCAAACACACTTGTGCAGAACCAAATGCTTATACGTCTTCTTTGGTTTCTTTTTGATTTTTAAAAATCAGAACAACACAATTTCAGTTTTCTTGAAACTAAAAGAAAATGTATCAAAATCAAACCACTTTTAAGGATTTCTGACTGCTTCTTAGTAGCATCCAGGTTTTTCCCCGCTTTTCTCCAAGAGCAAAATGAATTTATAGTTTATGTAGTTTGTAACAATGAGAAACTGAAGTTGAATCAAACAGTTGGCGAGTACAGTGCGCTTGTCCTCCATTTGTCATTGTTGGTGACGCCACCAAAACATCCAGTCTGTAGGAGAGTTTCAGCTGATGGGTCATCATGATACAGCATCAAGGAGATTTTTCACTGAAGCTGAAATATTTTCAACCCACACAGATGCATTATTGCCACTTTTCTTATTGTCTAACAGAAATTTTTGGCAAACCAAATCGTGCATAAACTTTGTATGCAATCTCAGCAAAAACTGCCCTCGTTTGGTATGACAAGGGCGTTAAAGACGTTAAATGGGATCTGTCGTTCTTATTTCCAACTTTATATTTTTATTGGATTCTTGTGATTAGTTTTTGATGAGTTAGTTTTCATGAGTTTTTAAACGTCACAGGTTTTAGTCCTTGAGGGCCAGTGTCCTGAAACTTTTAAACGTGTCCAGCTGCAACACAACGGAATAAAATGAGTAGGTCATTAGCAAGACTATAGAACTTGACTGCATGCTGAGGTGGCAACCCCTAACCTAACTCAAGTAAATTAAAATACCTGTGTTTGGAAAATTGTACTCCTAAAAGTACTTTAATTGCACCATGTTCATTCACTCATGAGCTACTGTAACATCACCACCTCAGCATGAAGTTTCAGAACACCGGCCCTCAAGGACTGGAGTTTGACACCCATCCTATAGAGCTACCAGTGGAACAATCTGAATCCTGAGCTTTTGGCTCACAGGGATAACTCAAACATTATTTGAAACTTTAATCGCTGCATGTGGAATTAATAAGGGTATTGATCAATGCTGATATTTCCATAATTATTCTGCCAAGCCATAAAAATGCATGATTTTAAAGGCGCACATTCTTTTGCTTGTGTCTTTGGAAAAAATGACATAACTGTGTCAACTGTAGCCTGAAACTACATAAAGAAGAGTGTTGCACTGAGCCAGGCTGTTATCACTTTTAAGATTACTTAATGGCTCTGTAGGTGTGTGTAAATTCAGATTTATCACACTTTTATCACAAAGCCAATAAAATCGTCGTTTAGGCTTATCAGAAATACTTAACTTGTCTGATGCCTGCAGCAGTGGAACGTTATCATTATATTTGTATAATTTGGCAAGAGTCTTAAGCAGAAACAAAATCTGACTACAAACATCTCACTGTGCTTAATCGCCATTTTAAAAGCTGTAATTTTAATACCAAAGGATTTAAATGGGAAAATTGCCAAAGAATTTTGATTTATTCATGTACTGTTTCTGTGCTCATGTCTGACTATCCATCTATCTTTTGTGAAACAGTCACAAGATTTAATCTATTAAAACATTTTCTTGATCATTAATTTCCCCTCTTATTTATTTTTATAAACAAATTTTCTATATATGTCCACATAGTTATTTCACAGAAGAAACTACTACTTCATTAGTTTTATAAGAATAGGCTGAGTTAGGATTAACAAAAAAGGAAGATTGTTTGGATTTAAATACATAAGTTGCCATTTTATAATTTAAATTTTGTGGTTGTTAGAGTGACAGATCTCCACTGAAGAGCCATCATATGCGCCGTAGGCTTGAAAAAGACTTTCAGAAAAAATCAGACTATCAGTCAAAGATGGATAGAGCCAATTTATTACTGTTAAAAGAATGGAAACACCAGCAGCTGCAGCTTTCAGGAAATTAAATAAACGTTTGTGGTTGATCACCTGATGGGCTGTCCTTCAGTCTGACTCTCCTGTTCTGTTAAAACCTTGCAGGTCATTGGCAATGGGTCGTTTGGTGTGGTGTACCAAGCTCGCCTCATCGACACACAGGAGATGGTGGCCATCAAAAAGGTTCTGCAGGATAAGAGGTTCAAGGTAGGCGTGCAATTTAGTTTCTGTAATAATCTTATCAATGGCACCCCCCTCACCCTCCTTGTTAATAGTTTTCGTGATCACTTTGTTTACTTGGTTTCCCTCATTGACTCATGTGTCTGTTTGTCTGTACAGAATCGGGAACTACAGATCATGAGGAAGTTGGACCACTGCAACATTGTCCGATTACGTTATTTCTTCTACTCTAGTGGCGAGAAGGTAAAAAAAACCAAAAGAGTCATGGTACAGACTACTCTAAAGAGAGCTGAAAGAAGAGATGGTGAAACAAAACTAACATAAGTTAAGCTATGGTTTATAAAAAAAATAGACATAAAATAATTAAACCTCTCTAAACTCCCAGTAGTTTCAGTATGTCGAAACTATAAATAAAAGGAAATGGTGCATGTCCATAATACATATACAGATGCTCAGATATAGCATTAAAAAATAACCCAACCCTAAAAAGGGGAAGCAATTAGTTTCTTTTACTGATAAATATAGAATCTGATTTAATGTTGCAGAAGTAACTTACTGGAAATGTTTTGTATCAGCGTGCGAGGTTATGCCAGGCTTGTCTGTCTGTTTGCTTAGCTGTCTTAAACCATAAATGCTTTAACTACAGTTACCTTTGTGTCAATCCCTCCATCCTTTGCAGAAGGATGAAGTGTACCTCAACCTCGTGCTGGACTTTGTCCCCGAGACGGTCTACAGGGTTGCCAGGCATTTTAACAAGGCCAAGAGCATTATTCCTATCATATATGTGAAGGTAATTCTGCCCCTAATTTCCTTCCAAAACATTTCCATGTTGTCCAAGTCACAGTATTTTTCTGTTGAAGTTTTTATTCTCCAAAAACTTAAAACATTGTAAAGTTCAGAATTTCCTTCTTGTTTTCAAGAATCTTCTCAGGTCTCCAGTACAAATACCAAGCTTTATGCTATTTATGCCTCTTAATAAATTATTTCTATGTTGTCTGATTTTTGTATTTTGTGTTGACCTCCAACAGGTGTACATGTACCAGTTGTTTCGCAGTCTGGCTTATATCCATTCCCAAGGTGTGTGTCACAGAGACATCAAGCCCCAAAACCTGCTCGTCGACCCAGAAACTGCCGTCCTAAAGCTGTGTGACTTTGGCAGGTACGCTAAACCAAAAAAATTTCCACACAAATCAGAACTTAATTTATCAGTAGTAGCAGGATTACGTTTATCTGCCTTTTAAGTATATATATTTTTTCTGAAATCTAATATGGGAAGAATAACAGCATTTCTAATGCTTAACACTTAGATTCTGTTCTGTGAATCAAGTTCAACATGCATAGGACTGCAAACAGTCTGAACAGGGTAATGAAGGTGGTTGTCACCTCACTTCAACTCATCTAATCTAGCTATGAGCACATTCATGTGAAAGACTTGGAGTTTGCTGCATGTGATTAATTGGAAACGAGGACACGTCAAGGGCTACTAGAGCATTATACTTCACAAAGGAAAAGCAAAGAGTAATGTTGTAAAAATACAAAGAAGTTAACCATAAAACAAGGCAAGGCAAGTTTATTTGTATAGCACAATTCAACAACAAGGTGATTCAAAGTGCTTTAGAGACATTAGAAACAAGAACAAATAAAAAGCATGATTTAAAATTGATTAAAACAAGCAAATAAACTAACTAATTAACAAGCAGAAAGTAACAAACAGCTGCTGTAAACGTGTGCTGAGAAAAGCCCTGTACAGAGTGTGAAGTATTAAACAGTGATGTATGGTTGCATGTGTCTTATATTGGATCCAGAAATGACAGCTGGCAAAAACTCAAGTTTAGCGTCAGGAACACGGCTCTGTTTTTATTTTTGGTAGTATTTTATTTTTTTATTCAAATGCTTATTTTTCTGTTTCACAAGCACACACGTCTCTCCCAATAGCCTTTCTCCTGCACTCAAGCTGCATTACTGATCTCCTCTTCAGTATCTGCAGATGATGATCAGGCATTTGATTGAAGATCAGACTTTAATTACAATGTTTAATTAGTTAAATTAAGACGTTGTTAAATGAAAGGACTCATATGGTGTGTAATAAAGTGTTAATCTTGCTCTGCCCAGTTGTGTTAATCTGTCTGATAGAAATAAACTATAATTCAAAACAGCAAATGGCCTGATTGCAAATTTTATAAAAGTCATCAAGTACTCTTTTAAGATTATATTGCTTTATGAATGTTTGTATATCATAAAAATTGTTTTCAAATTTTGCTTGCTGACAGAAGGGGAAGGTAAAGGAAAGAAGTTAGTCCTCAGAGTCTATATTTCTCTTTGATGCTCAGGGAAATATAAAAACTTCCGACCCTCTTACTATCTGCACACAGAGGCATCTTCCAGGAATAGTGTCACTATTTTCCAGACAACTGAGTGCTCAGTAGGGAGTCGTTTGGTATATATTGATCTCCTATCTTTCTGTTTTTTCCTGCCGTCTTTGTTACCATTTAACGTGATTCTTGTGCTTCCTTCAGCGCAAAGCAGCTTATCCGGGGTGAACCAAATGTGTCGTATATCTGCTCACGGTACTACCGCGCCCCAGAGCTGATTTTTGGCGCCACAGACTACACAGCAAACATCGACATCTGGTCAGCTGGCTGCGTACTGGCAGAGCTGCTGCTCGGACAGCCCATATTCCCCGGCGACAGTGGAGTGGATCAGCTAGTGGAGATTATCAAAGTGAGTTGTTTGTTTGTTGTTTTGTTTTTTCATTTAAGTCTTTCTGCAGCATTCATTTATACTATTAAAATGTAGTCTTGCAAACACTCTGTTTGAAGTAAATGTCTTATCCTCCTCTTCTGTTCTCAGGTGTTAGGAACACCAACAAGGGAACAAATTCGAGAGATGAATCCAAACTACACAGAATTCAAGTTCCCTCAGATCAAAGCGCATCCTTGGACCAAGGTAAATAACACCTGAGGACGAATAACAGCAGCACAGTCAGTTTTCTCCAGGTCTATGCTCTCTGGAAGCAGGTGCACTGTGAATAAGACCGATCTTTTGTCTGAAGTGAGAAATAAAAGTTATCACAGTTTCATCAAGTAAATGAAAAATGTTATGTTGGTAGTTTCTTGTTAATTGTATTGATGGCACTGACTTAGACGTCAAGTAACAGTCCCAAAAAATGAAGTATTGTTGTTCATAATGTTAAAAAGAAAATGGCAAAACCAGCAGTTACAGCTTTTATACTTTTTCAGACTAAATGAATCATTTCTGCAAAAGTAAGTTTTAGGAAATGATTTAAAAGTAGATGCAGAATTTGCTAACCTCGGTTCTTTTGCAAAACAGTTCCTCAACTGCAGGGTGTCTAAATTTCCTTTAGTCTGACCTGAGGAACCTGGGCAGTGACTCAGTTTTTGAAGGGGAGTTGATGTGTAATATAGTCGGTGAGCCCATGAAAGGCTTTACATTTAAAAGTTTAAAGTCAGTTCTGTATCTTAACTGGTAGCTACTGTAGTGTAGCAGGGATAGGAGTCATTTGGTCTTTGGTGTCATTAAGTGTATTTTTCAATTGAAGTCTCGTTCAGTTTGGGTGCCCAACGTCCTCTGTAAGCCTCCTTTATGGTTACTGCAATGGTATGCATGACATCATCACAGCCCTGGGAATATTTACATTGGTGTTTGTGGCACTCTGGACTTGCTAGTTTTCTCCAAAACAGTAGGTGTTGCAACCTTTTCACCAGCGCTGGTGCAGAAGAAGTCAAAACAGGAAATGAAGCAGTCACAGAGGTTTTCTCCAGCATGTCTCATATTTTCCAGCTGTTGCAGCTTCTCTCTGTGTGCATTGCTATATGTTGCTGTAGAGCTGTAACACACTCGTAGACATGGCACCAGGTTAGAAAAACTCAGATACCAAAGCACGGGGCACCTACAGCTAGGACATCATTTTTGTTGATGTACCAACTGCTGCTTCCAGTGCAACCATAAAGTGCTGCCACTCAGAAGCAATCATTAGGCTCATCTTTATTGGTAGGTTTATTGAATTTTAAAGCCCTATAATTTATCTTTTCCCTTAAAAAAAGGACCTAAGGAGGAGGAGAGTAGAAAACCTCTTTTAGGTGCACAAGTTTATTAGAGTAAAAAAGAGAAATCCTGTGGTTGTGAGGATGAGGCCACATGGACTTGAGGTGTTTTTAATGTTTGATTAACTGAGATATACAAAAAGTATATACTCAGCATGCAGCCAAGAGAAGAATCCCTTGTAAATTTACTACAAAGCAGCTGGCTCTACTTCAAAAGCAGCTGGCTCTACTTCAAAAGCTGCCTGCTGTTGCCTTTGTAGATGCAGAACTCCTGCATAGAAATGACTGTGTCTGTCATTTTGGGTTAACTTTGGGTTAACTTCCAGAATGGAAGAAACCCTGCATTGCATGACACTGGTTAAACATACTGCCATATGGAGCTTGCCAGTATGTTTAACCAATGTCTTGCCAGTATCAAAACATGTTGCTTGATGTCGGAATTTTTGAAGAAAAGCTCTCGTATTTCCTCAGGTGTTTAAACCTCGCACCCCTCCA
This sequence comes from Pundamilia nyererei, assembly GCF_000239375.1. NCBI lineage: Eukaryota > Metazoa > Chordata > Actinopteri > Cichliformes > Cichlidae > Pundamilia > Pundamilia nyererei. Next base: position 338,631 of record NW_005187775.1, on the reverse strand, counting down.
GAGGCCATTGCGCTTTGCTCTCGGCTGCTGGAGTACACGCCAGCCTCACGCCTCTCCCCGCTAGAGGCCTGTGCACATGCCTTCTTCGACGAACTGCGCCAGCCAAACACGAGGCTGCCCAGTGGACGAGAACTGCCGATGCTCTTCAACTTTAGCACCACAGGTAGCAGAGTTAAAGTCTCGTTTCCTTCCCTTTTTTCTTTGCTAATTGTTCAGCTAAGTTGTAGCTGCTCTGCCTGATGATTCTATGTCTGTAACACGACTTTAAAGTCAGTTTGTTCTGCGACTGCTGAGGTGTTCCGGTTAATTCAGTATGCCTCTTTTGTTCTGTTGAATGACACTGCGCTCTCCTTATGACTCAGCGCTAAATAAAAACTCTCCTTTTATTCTCTGCAGAGCTGTCGATCCAGCCTCAGCTGAACTCAATCCTCATTCCTCCTCACGCTCGCTCTCACACAGCTGCTTCTGCACACGGTGGGAAACTCTTATTGTAATTTTACTGACACTGCCAATAGCAGGCTTTTCTGCCAGCTGAGAGGAAAAAAACTGAAATATATTTTTATATTTTACCTTTTTGATTTTATTTTTTTAAATCCAGACACTGAAGAATTAAAACTCTTAAAATTGTCTTTATATTTTTGAAAACCATCTTTATATTTCATGGAAACATTTTAATAAGCACACCTTATTTAAGTCCCATCCTTGATGTCCCCATCAACATCGTATATTTGTATAAATTTGAACACCTCTGTTATTTTTAGTTGATACAACTCCTTAAAATGCCTTGTAGGGAATTAAACTCATTCACCTGAAAAGTTTATGATGGCCATTTGGTAAAATTGAGCCAGGCTGCACAAAATTCTCTAAGTTTAAATGCCTTAAATTAGTTCTTCAAAAGTCTTTCAAAAATATTATGCTGTTTGTACCTCTCAGCAGTAAAAATCTTATGGTTTTGTTGTCACCCTGCCGGGTGGGTGGGCGGTCAGCATGGACACCAAAGTTTGTAAATCCGATTACTCGAGAAGGAAGTCGCCTAGGACTTTCAAATTGAAACTTAAGCTACTGTTTTGTACAGATTTAAAATAGATGCAAAGTTGATTTTAAGGCCTTAAGAAGTTTCTGAAGATCTTAAGAGTCACCTTGTGTATTTAAAAAAACAAACAAACATAAATCTGACATAAATAGTTTGAAATAGAAAGTTTGGGGGAGCGGGTGTTTTTATTTTGTTTTTTCTCTCCTGACACAAGATGGCAGCACTATGCATAAAATTTCAGACTGATTATTTTCTATTACTCTGTCTGATGTTTACTGCTCTGTAAAGCTGTAAAGCTTCAATTTAAAGCTCACTGTACCTTTTTGTCTCTTCTTCCTCTCCCCTTCAGATGGTACCGGTTCAGATTCATCTCAACACAGTTCAGTACCAGGATCTCTCAACAGCATCTGAAGCAGCTTCTCACCCATCTGCCTGCAAAGCATCACCCCGTTTTCTCAGACAAACACACACTCTGTGTCCACAGCTGTCCACCATGCTGCTTTGCTATCTTCTTCCATGGTCTGTTTCTGTACAGTAAATCCACTGAGCAAACCCTTCGTTGTTTAGGTGTCAGGGTCGAAACTACGGCAGGAGATTGTTACACACACACACACACCGAATCGTCCCGCTGCTGCTCGGGTGGTTTTAGAAGGTTCAATAGTCGGGGCTGGTCCTCTGTATTATAAGCTTTTGTTAACCATTTTTTTTCCTTTTTGTTTTCTTTGTTTTTATTTATTTGGCTAGGTAAAATCATTATATACCTGTTTTTCCCCCCCCCCTCACTTTTAAGATTATTTTTTTATTCAGTGTTTTTAAATGAGTGCACGCTGCCTGAACAAGACTAGAACTGGGCCCCTCATCACAGGTCATCACAGTAGGACTTTAATATAACTCAGGATGGGAGAACAGTTGCAGGGACACTGACATTATTTTAGTCCAGTCCTCTACCTAAGTTACAAATCAAACCTTCAGCTGTTGTTGTTTTAGCTGCAGATGGAAGAAAAAAAACATGCCAGTGCCAGAAAAATGTCAGTTTGCCTCATGTTGGAAACGAGCATCCTTACAGGTGTGTCTGCTAAAGGAACTAAACGCTTCTCTGACTAAACTATATATACCCAACAAGGAAGGAGTCTTAATTTTTTTGTGGCTCGAGACCCTTTCTCAGTTTTTAACCATGTTTTTACTTTTAAAATTAGGTCCCACATTGTCGGCCACAGAGGCATATTTGTAGGAAAGGGCACTTAAGTGCAACTCGAAAAGAAGGCATCACTTTTCAGGAAATTGTTTTAGACCTATTAGGGTTGGGGGAAAAGAAATGGCCTCCTCAGAAATGTTTCTAGATGGCTGGACAGAAGCGTGGCTGCTCGTTCTCCTTCTTCACAGGTAATTTGGCTGCGTTCGCCTGATCATGAAATGTCAGAAAAGGTTCAGACAGTAC
>NW_005187775.1:332449-333878 GCF_000239375.1 Pundamilia nyererei | reverse complement strand
AAAGCGAAGCCAAGGTTAGATGCTTAGATGACCCATCAGTGTATTTATCACCTCTTCATACGTCAATCATTGGTATCCTTCGTTTCAGTCGCTTCAATCACTCGTCTTGAAGTGTAGTTTGTTTTTGGACACGCCCACTTGTCTGTTGTTACTGCAAGTCTCTGAACATGGTGCTTATTGGTTAACAAGTTGCGATCTTGCTTTTCTTTCATTTCACAGTCGGGTCTACCCCCTCACTATGATGTCTCGTTACAGAAAGCTAAGATGGCGACAGTGAAAATATCTGCTATGGGGCTTTATAACATGACCTCACTAACCAACGGGTGACCTGACAGGAGTTATGTCCATCATTTATTTACAGTCTGTGGCATAAAGTTGAAAGTTAACTCTTAGCTTCTCCAGCTCCAGTTAAGAACTTTTATCAGAGTTCATAAAGCTCTTTAGTGTTTTTTGATTATTTTTATGTGTGGTTGTACTTCCTGTATTTCTTGCCTTGTAAGTGGAGCAGGTTTAAAAAGCACCTGAGATTTACATGTCCTACTGAGTTATATGATGGTGCTTTATTAGGTGCCTCTGTGTCTCCCCCATTATACGAAATGTGTCCTTCAGTGTTGGCGCTCTGAGGCTTAACCACAGCTCCAGTTGTCATCGTCATAAGGAGCTTGGAGGAGTGTTGGTGACTTTCCAGGATTAACAGGTTTTCACTTTTGACTTCCACTTGCCTCAATCTATGCGTTTATAAACTGCTTGGTTATGGTTTCGGAAATTTTTCGTGCTTTTTACTCAGAGCATCACAACACAGATGCCAGCAGGTTTGACAATGCAGTCTTAACTGACGCCTCGGGATCAGAGCGAGCGTCTCATTAATTCTCATTTTGGAACAGAACTCTTTTTGCTTGTGACAGTTTGCAAAATATGATTACTGTGCAGTATCGAGAGGAAAAGTGTCGAGCGATCTCACAGGTGTTTAGTTGGGTTAGAGTCCAGCTTGTACTCAACATGTGGGCATTTTTGTGTTTATGCGCTGTGTGGCATTCAGAATCGCTGCTAACGATCACAACAGGGTGGACATGGGCGCCTGTGTTACGACAGACCTATCAGGTGTGTGTGGATGTACATTACTGACAGTTTCATGAAGTCTGAATCTCAGAAATTGTTCTTAAATTCTCTGAAAACTCAGATGTTAATATTACCTCCTTTAAAAAAACAAAAATCACATCTGTTAATTTTTTATTTAATCTGTTTACTTTAGTGTCACTCTGGCCCGTAGACCACTGAGCTTGAGTGCTGGAGGGAGAGGGAGAGAGAAACAAACAAGTCTGTCTCTGTTCTGTGTGCGTACGATATGGACTCATTTACTGTAATAAAGTGATGAAACTGTGTCACAGCGTGGGTTGTCTTGTTTGTGACTTGGATTAAAAGTTAAAAA
>NW_005187775.1:325404-331472 GCF_000239375.1 Pundamilia nyererei | reverse complement strand
TCCAGTGCCTGACATGAAGCAAGGTAAAAGTCCTTGTGATGCATCTTTAACATTAAGTAGGTCAAAGTTTAGTTACTGCCAGCACAGAGGCTACATAGAGGTAACTTTTTCTCCAGATAAGTATTTTCTATGTTTTGTGGCTTTGTTCGTGCAATAACAATTAACTGGAAGAAAATGGTACAAATGTGTAAGTAACTGTGTTCCCTGCAGGTCAGTGCCACTTCTACTGTCCTGCTGCACATGCAAAGCTGACAATGTACATTAAAACCTACATTTGATCCATTCTTGTTATGTTCTGTACTAGAGTCACCACTGGAGCTGATCCCTGCTCAGCAAAACAGGACTGATGGTAAGGGAGAATATTTCTTAACTTGTCTGTCCTTCAATCACGGGTCCTCTACCGGAGGCCTGGGAACTTCAGGGTACTGTACAGTATCCATGCTGCTCCTAAGACTTTCCTCTTCTAGACAGAAATCTTAGATATCATTCTGAGTTTGGGGGTCACTGCACCAAATGCTCTGATTACTACGAGGAGCAGATCTTCTGCACCAGCTCTCTCAGGTATTTCTCAAGCTTCTCATGTTCCTTCTTCCTAATGTTGCTATCACTACGGCCTTCTTGCTCTGCTTGTCCACCACTACAATGTCCATTTAATTAGCCATAACCAGTTTGTCCCATAGGATCATTCTCAACCACCTTAGGGGGTGTATCTCTTTGGGACATTTAGGCCATACTCAGCACAGATGTTCCTGTATATTGTTATGTAGTAGGACTCCAACTTTTCCCTATTCTCATCCCCTGTGCACTTATGCCATAGCCTTGTACCAGTAGCCTCAACACCTGACGTGAGTCTTGCTAGTCCAGGCAACTTCAGTTATATATCTGCCATTCATGTACCGAGGTAGGCTTTGGGGGGCTTAACCTACAGCAAGCTGGACTTTGGTTTGGTAGCACAGGAACAAGCTCTGAGCACAAGCTCCAGCTGTGTAAAGAAGCCCCTGAGCAACCCAGCACATAACAGCAGGGTGCAAGAAGCTAGCAAGATTACATGCTTCCAGATACAGGCGGACAAACTCTGATGATGGCTAACCAACTGGGCTCAGTAGTGGTGAACAACCAGAGCAAGATTGCTGTGGTGTTAGATGTAGCTATACAAAGTGCTAGCAATATCAAGAAGAAGGAGCACGAGAACCTTGAGAAATACCAAGAGCTGAGAAAGTAGCTGGAGAAGATGTGAAGGGTGAAGGCAACAGTGGTCACCGTGGTAATCCAAGCCCTCGGTCAGTGACCCCCAAACTGAGCGAGCGACTCCGGCAGATCACAGGGGAATGTCATCCAAGATCTCTGTAACAGGAACAGCAAAAACCTCAAGCTCCTAGGCCTCTGGTAGAGGACGTGAGCGTGGAGGATAAAGACTCGCCTGCATGGCAATTGTGTAAATTTTTTTTCATTATATATAAAAAAGAAATTATAAAATGTAGAGAAACTCTCTGAATTAAGTCTATTGTTTATGGAATACCAGCACTTTTCCCAATTTCGAACTTCTTCATCTCTGGTCAATTCAGGATGTAGTTCATTAACTATTTTTTTAACCAGAGATGAAGAGAGGGCAGCCGCTGCAAAAAGCAGGAAGGACGGCTGTAGGGAAAGAGGGATTCGCTGAGCCTCCAAACCAACATGGAGGGAACTGTCCCCCTGAGTTTCAGGAGCACTGGGGGCGATGCTTCGGCTTCTTTAATATCCCCCTGGCCCTGGATAGATGCCGAGGTAACCGTGTTACATCATAATTCTACTGAAGACCTTTAGAAATTACTCAGAAATCCATTATTTTTAGTATTTATAAAAGTAACTTAAGCGTGCAGTTACCATTGAAGTCTGAGGCACGGTGTTTGCCTGTGATGTGTCTGCTTTTACAGGAATATTGTTGGTCGTTTGGTGCCAACCTCGCCTCCATCCATGAATGGGATGAGTATTATTTCGTAATAAATCTCATGAATGAAATGGGATACAATGGTCCGGCCTGGATTGGCGCCTTTGATGCTGTCAGGGTAATGTAAAATGCAATTAATTGTTATTATAGCAGAACATTTATGCTAAAGAATGAATGTCTCCCTGCTTGTTGTAAATACGTGCCTTGACTGTTGTTGTGATTTTATTTTTACAGCTGAATTCTTCTTACATTGCTTGACGCTGCTTGTCGTTTTTGTTTTTTACAGTTTGGAGATTGGCTATGGAGTGATGGTTCAGGAACTGATTTACTCATGGCCCCTGACTTGCTAAAGGGCTGGAATAAATGGGGACGTTGCCTTGCAATAGGTATATTGTAACGTGACTAAATCAAGTGACTGCAGAAATGCATTCTGAAATATAAAGCAGAATGGTCACTCCTCTTGTTTTCTTATCAGATTACCCCACACTGAAACGTCATCCTTGTGGAGAGAGTCTTCCTTTCATTTGTGCATTTAGACCAGGGCTGTGTTAAGCACTTACCTGCAATCAATCACATGAAACCAAAATCTAAAATTCCTTTCCTTTTCTGCAAAATAAAAGTGGTTTCTCTTAAATCATAGCTCAGTTCTGTTTTATTTATTTATTTATTTCTCTTTGTGCATTGGGGTACATCAGCATAATATGTATATGAATGTCATGGTACAAAGCAGGGTTGATACAGTCTCATATATGAATCGGGTCTGCTTTTTATTTTCATAAAATGTCGACTGTTTGATGAGGTCTTCTCTCATGGTACCCCCGGTATACATCAGTGTCATCAGCATACAGCAGGGTCTTTACATCAGGATAAACAGAAGGGCATGATATGATCTAAACAACACACCCAATAACACTTTGCCTTGTGGCTTCCCTCGTGGTTAATGTGCTCCTAGACCCAGTGCCAAGCCTGGTTAAATGGTGAAGGCTGCATCAGGAAGGGCATCCAGTATACAATCTTTCCCAAATCAAACATCCAAAATCACAGTATTTCTCTACCAGACCAGATGGAGCCCTGATTAACAATAACTGCCTCCTGTGCTATTGGCTAATAGTGTGCCAGTGGAAACGGTGATATTGTTGACACTTAAATGTAGAGACTATGACTGGTTAAGAGAGAGAGCAGGATGATATGACATGGAGAAGGAAGGTAGATGTGTGAAAAAAGACCAAGAGGAAGAGAAACAAGGCTGGGAGCGTTAGAAGTAGATTTAAGGTGTTCTATCATGCTGTAGATAGGAAGAAAAATGAGGTAGAATTAATCTTGAAGGAAGAGCATGTTAGTAATGTTCTGGAGGTACAGAGAGAGTCAGACAGGAGTTTGAAACTAAAAATGGAAGGGCTGATGTTGAATCACGTCCGTATATATGCCCCACAGATTGGATATCAATTAAGAGAAAGAAAAATTCTGGAGTAAGTTGGATGAAGTGATAGAGATTGTAAAATGTAGCTAGGCAGCATCAGATGATAGTCTGTCGGACAACTTTAGAAATCCAAAAGAAGAAGTGGGTGAAGACAGAGTCAAGGATTAAATGGTGGAAGTACAAGAAAGGAGAATGTTGAGAACTCTTCTAAACCACTCTCTGAGGTGTTTGAAACATCCTCTGGACAGAGGAAAGAAAATAAGGAGACTTGGTGATGTAATGAGGAAGTGCAGGAAAGTTTTCAAAGGAAAACAGCAAAGAAAAAGTAGGATAGTCAGGAAGATGCATAAAGTTGACAGGAGTACTGAGAGGGGCCATGTACAACAGAGAGAGAGGAGGAAAAACAAAGGCTTAAAAATCAGAATACCTTTATAATCCCTAAGGAAATTATGTGAAAATTAGAGTAAGTTGTATCGGAGGCAGGACATTAAGGAAAGAGAAAAAGACTTCCATTAATTGTGTGGGCTTTTGTTTTACAGATTGAAACCAAGCATAAAATGAAATAAAAAATCACAACTATAATAACTCAGGTGTATCACAACGTCACTCGTTCGGGGCTAGATAGTTATATTATCTCTGGATGAACGTGAAGCTCCGCCCCGGTCCTGCAGGGGGCGCTGCTGGTCTCGTTGTCGCATTTCAAAGCTTAGATAAAAGCCTCCGCAGCTTCCTTTAGCACATTAAAAAAAGGGGGTTACGGCCAAGGGGGGGAGGGCGGGGCGGCTTTTGGAGGTTAAACCGGCGGAAAAAATCTTCCTGTTAGGGACCTGTTATTTATTCTGGCGTTTTTTAATCCGGGTTTGTACTCAACACTGCTTCGTCTTTAGTATAAAAACACCGCACAGCTCTGTAACTCGCGATCACGTGTAATATCAGCTTCCCTAGCTAGCTCAGCTAACAGGGTTAGCAAGGCGGCCCCGGCTGAGGAGAGGCCCGCTGGCGGTGATGACGGTTTTCAGCTGTTTATTTAACATTTTGTCAGGAAAACAATACAAAGTCAGTGGCATCGGTTAGTTATTAGTAACCTGTTAGAGGCTCTCTCCTCGGTCGTCGAGGGTAGCTGCTGTTAACGATCTTTAAAGGACTGAAAGTTGTGATGATTTGACGCCTTTACTTTTTTATGAGAATATACACAGGGTCATAAGTGGTGCTTGATTAATGCGTGTTGTTCCCCTTAAGATCATTTATTGGTTGGCGCCGTCCGGATTTCCAATTGTATTTATATCAAAGTCCTTCTAGAAGCTAACCTCGCCACTCTGCAGCCATCTTAGTAACGCCCCCCAGGCAGTTATGTTTGAAGTGTTAAGTAAATCAAGTTTGGTCGTTGGTCCCCGGGACCATAAAATCTGTGTTGATGCGTTTGGAATCACTGTATAATTCAAATCGTTTAAAATGTGTGAAAAGTTGTATCTGCAGTCGCATCCAGACACTGCTACGGCAAGTCACCTGAGAGATTATTTTTGAGTAGATATATAATATATTTATGTTATAACGACTAACCTGCCTACATTTTATCTTATCAAAAAAAAAAAATCGAATTTCCCAGAGGAACCCACCCGAGGGATTAATAAAGTTCTATCTTATCTTATTTTCGATGATTATATCAGTTACTCTTCTTACTACTGACACCGTAGTACTGAAGTCACATCATCTAGTTGATCTTCTGAGGGTACGTGAGGTCACATAGTCCGGTTTCAAGCTTCGGTCAGTTCCTCTCGCATTCAGTGATCCTTCTTCTATCGCACTTGGGGTGATGATATCTCTCCCTTGCCGTAGCACGTGTGTTGTACCTTTTTTATGGTACAACACACTTGTCAATCTCTAGCTGTGAGAGCATAGGGGGGTCTAGCCTTAGGACTGGATACAGGCGCTCTAGGTGGGAATCAAACGTGCAACTCCCGCTCCAAAGGCGTGAAGACCATCCGACTCTGCTAGATCAAACACACCTGGTGACCCCACAATAATAAAGGTCAGCTCAAGAAGAGATTGTGGCTGCTGGATCACTTTGACAATTAAAGAAGTCCGTAATCATATAATACAAATGTTTATTTCTGAAAGGTAAAATCTGGCACTTATACGGAACTTTATGGAAAAAGTTGACAAAGTAAATTTTTACAAATGTATTACAGCTATGCCACAAACATTTCAGTCAAGCTCCCTTCACCAGAGAGTAATTCAGTGTGCCAATAATCCAAATCAGTTTGATTTTAAGCCTTTATTGTCTGAAGAAATAAACTCTTAACATGTGGTTTTCAGATCCCTGAAGATACTTCGTTTAATGCAAAAGAAATGCACGACTATAAGGTAGGTTCTTGTGCCGTTATAACTTGTTGCCGGTCGTTCCTGCAGGTTGAAGCTGAGGGCCATGGCTCGTGGGCAGCAGAAGATTCAGTCCCAGCAGAAGAACGCCAAGAAGGCAGCAGAGAAGAAGAAATCTCAGGGCGCTGACCAGAAGACTGCAGCCAAGGCCGCCCTGGTCCACACCTGCCCTGTCTGCCGGGTAAGAAACAGCCACAGCTTCTGCCGAAGCTCGCAGAGGCCTTTCACCTTTGTTTTTAAAATGTTGATGCTTCATATTTTAAGATGTTAAAACAACCAGTCAGCAGCTGCATACGTCATGTGGCTGGGTTTGTGCATGTGAGAGACGAGGGAAACTCT
>NW_005187775.1:323350-324315 GCF_000239375.1 Pundamilia nyererei | reverse complement strand
CTTTCAGACACAGATGCCCGACCCCAAAACCTTCAAGCAGCACTTTGAGAGCAAACATCCCAAGTCCCCCATGCCCCCCGAGCTTGCAGATGTTCAGGCATAAAGGACTGCTGACTGGACCTGGACCTGAATCTGGGTGAGTAGTACCTGTAGTGTTTTAAAAAAAACAGTGTTTCCCACTCTCCAGGTTTCAAATTTAGACCAGAATTTGCTCTGCCAGGTTGCTTACTGGTCAGATTTGTGTTGTATGATGTTGGATGCACTACAAGTCCTCTTCGGACTGCAGCTGGCGTCCTCGTTTCTGCTTTGGAGACCGGCTGTGAGTTGACGGGACACTCCAGTTGGAACCGAAAGCAGATTGAGAACTTTCTTGATTCTGTTTAAATTAATATTGGAGTGAAACTGCACAGCAAACATGAGGAAACTGTGTTTAAACTGTAAACATGACCCCACAAACTGTTGCTTACAGATACACAATGACTACGGATTAAACATCGACTCGCGGCACCTGAAGGACGTTGGCGACGAACGCTGGGACCTCTCAGAATTCACGGACATCGGGTTGGGAAGGCGGGACGGGGCGGATGTGTGTATGTGCTGTGTACGTACATGTTTGTGTAAGAGAAAACAGTAATGATGGGGCAGGCGTACACCAGCAGCCCAATTTTATATTTATTGTGTACAACTACCTTGTTATCCCAGGTTGGGGAGGGGGGGAAGCAGAACCAGCAAGATTATCTGTGTGCTTACACTGAATCAAAATTGTGACTAATGACGGGGATCTGGAAAAGCTTCAATAGGATGTAAAATAAAATTTCTGAATGTGTGTCTACCTGACAGCCGGTTCTATTGAAACTGTGTCGTCCAATGAGGCGACGGCACATTCACTTCACTCCCACATGGACGTGGCTCTGCTGTCGGGTCAACTCTTCAGCTCTGATTTTTCTTTCTCTCCCCAAAAAAAA
>NW_005187775.1:293195-321947 GCF_000239375.1 Pundamilia nyererei | reverse complement strand
GGTGGAATATTGCAGCTGTGTGCAGGACTGCTTATACATAAATGTGAAGGCACTTCCTCCGTGGAAAGCTCGTCTCTGCTGTCCTCCAGATGCATTTAAGGAGGCTGATTTCCAGGTTTTAGGCAGGACGATAGAGACGCTGGTAAAAAGCCCATCATCACGTTTACTTTCACACCTGTTGAGACTCTGGTTTCACAGCAGCTGGCTTCAGATTGGACTCAGGTTACAACATGTTTGCATTTCACTTTAGTGGAATAACTAGGATTTGCTTAAAACTTGCAAAAATAAAATTAGATTATTTACACGCCTCAATCTCAAACTGATAATAAATGTACTGTTTATTTTATATTAACTGAATACAGTTGAATAATCTCTTCATATAGATTTTTCTTATAACAACAGTAGTGCTGTCAGTTAACAAAACAAAAAATAAATCAGGCATCACTGATGGATTTCCTACCATCTAAAATCATCTGCCTTCATGAGAATTTAAACCTTTCTGTAGTAAACTAAAGTTTGTGGTTTGATGCTGATAGATTAGCTTTTTTCAATTTGAAAATGTATCAAAATAAGAGAAATGCCCAAACATTTGCTCGTAACGCTTCCCTGAAGAAGCTAAGCGATGTTCAATGTGTACATTTCTGCCATTTCTGCAATGTAATCATGCGCCGTGAATCGATTGTTTTTGTGAAGCCAAAGAGTCTCGGAAAATGCTGAAACACTGACAAAGGAGAAATCTGCGAACTTTAACTCTGAAAAACGGGACCATTCAGACCTGCTGGATGAGATTTGTTGGTCCATCATCATCCAAACTGTTCATGTTTCTGCAGCGTCTGGAAAAATAAATCACCCTTTATACATTTTCTTCTAAGCGGGGCCTCGGCCACTCATAGACAGCCGCAGGTCTTGACCACCATGTTGCGATGCTTTTTGAGGATGACGTTGTTGTTGTCGTCGTAGAACAGGACGGAGATGGGGCTGAGCTTCGTGGGGGCGCAGCACGCTTTGGGGACCTCGTCAGGCTTCAGGATGTGAACCTGCCAGAGCAGAGTGAAATACAGTTAATGCTGTTATACTAAAGTATGTTTTAGACATGTAACAGAGAAGGGACAAAAATTAAGTCTATTATAATATTTAGGTATGTTGTAATCAGGTGTTTACAGGAGTTAGAGTCTGTTGGCAAGTTTTAAGGACTTTTATTTTACCAAGATGTCCAACTGAGACCCAGATCTGTTCTGCCAGAGAAGCTGGTCAGTGTGGCAGCGATACAGACTCACAATATTGCCCTTTCTTCATGGTACCCATCCCTCAAGCCTTTCTCCATTTGAAGCAATGAATTATCAGGGATTGTAACATCTGGTCCTCTTACTGAATCAGTTCGTGTTTCTTTTGTTATTTCAGTTAAATTAATAAAATAAAAGGAAATGCTCCTAACTGAAAAGATCCATTTCATACACTCCAAATTTGTCCAAACACTGAGTGATCATATAAAAAACAATTTGGATGTAATTAATGACCAGAACATTTGTGATTTTCCTTCCTGCAGCGCAGCAATTACCCACAACTAAAGAAAAACAGCCACATGCCTCCTTCACCACATTTATTACAGTGTGTAAATTCACAAACCATCAGCTACAAGTGCAGATCTTTCTGTAAAGTTTCTGCAATGTTTGTTAAAATAAAAACACTTCAGATCTGTGAAATCCCACATAAAAAAGAATGACTTGAAAAAGTAGTTCAGCTCTAAAAGAATGCAGTGAATGCAGTAAGAGACTGCAGAGGCGCAATGATAATATATCATAGGCTCAAAAGTAGAGGCCACAAATCCACACCTGCGCAAACCCAGATGGATGCATCAGCGGTACTCAGTAGTGTTCAGGAGTTTACCCTGTGGCACATTCGGATGCAGGAGCTGGGACTGAACCATCGATCGCCTCAGTGGGGTTAAGGTCTGGCTCTGTGATGGCCAGTATGTGTTTGAAATGTTCCTCAATGAGTCCGTCAGGGAAGCAAAAATCCACTGATGGAATAAACATGGTTGCTCATTATACTCAGGTGGTCAGCTGACCTCATTCTTTGGAAACGTGTTAAAAATGCACAATGTTGTTTTTGTTGGTCGAGTAGTGCGTACACACATCACCATGACACACATCAAGCCAACAGGAGCAACAAATTGACTGAGATTACTACACGAGGGGCCCGCGGGGAAAGGTAACAAGCTTCACGGTGTTTATTTTATCTGTATCTTTATTCTGATATGACCGAGGTCAGGATGTGATTGACTCGTGTGTACTGACCACTTGCTGGATGAGGGCGTGGTTGGTGGCGTTCATGCAGGCGCCCAGAGGATAAAAGCACTCTCCATCACAGTAGTACGCCGAGTATCCAGTAGGAGCCAAAACCCAGTCCTGAGCACAAAGACACAATTATAGTTTATGATACAGAAGCTACAAGTTTTATCTAATCTATAAAGAAATGTCACGTATGAGAGCGACAGATAAGACGTTATATCAAAGATGATTTAACTTTTATAGGTCACTAGTAAAAAGATGATTAACATAACGAGTACTGGACTGACCTTCCAGCCCAGATCGCTGAAGCTGACGTAGAGTTCGTGCTTTTTACAGGGCTGACCTCTGTTTTCAGAATTACGTTCTGAAGGAACAACAGAAAAAAAGGTGAAAATTATTTGCACGATAAAACAACAAGTTAAAGGTTTCGACACGGTCATCAGTAAGGCCTGTAATCCCAGAGTGTGATTGGCTGGAGCCTGACCTTTGAAGTTGGGGACTGGGAGGTCGTATTTGGGTTTCTTCCTGCGGGGATGAGGTTTAACGGCTCGCGGCGGCCGACACGGGACCTGGTTCTCCCTGAAGAAGGTGACCATGAAAGGCTGCTTGGAGCGAGGGCCCCTCCGACCCACCAACCCAATCCACCCTCCAGCCAAGGAGCGGTCTGAAAGAAAAGTGTCTCGTTATATAAAACATATAAAGGTAAAAAGGTTGCCTAATAATTATGGAGACCTTGATACAGGGTGTTGACCTCCTGAGGCCACACCCTCCCTCATTATATAAATACACATCACCTGATCTGCTTAAGTCCAATAAGCGTTCAAGTTTTTACAGCTTGGAGTTGGAAAATATACATAAAAACTGTGATATGGTCAAAATACTCCCTACTCACCAAGCCCAGTATAAGATAAATAAGGATTATTTTGAACTGACTCATGCAAAGCTACACTCGATGAGTCCAAGGCTGAAGATATGGAGCTGGAAATGAAAATAACCTGACCTGTTTAAGTATTTTCTAATGGCACTGATAGAAATGAGCATCGGTGTTGGGCCCAGAGGCGCACCCACCTTCTTCTGTCTCTACGTAGAGACGTATCCCCATGTTGCTGCGGGGGTGGACGAGCCAGTGGTTGGAGGCTGAGGTGACGTCAAAAGCCAGCCAGCCCTCCTGTCCTGCAGGTACCGACTGCATGTCCAGCAGGACCAGCTCTGGCTCTCTGCAGGAAGAGGACGTATAGGAATTTAGAATTTAGAAGAACAGCTTGGTGGTTTCACATATTTTGATTGAGCATACAATCACCAAAATTAACTATATGGTCAAAGGTCTTTTGATCTTTTAGTTGTTTTACACTTTATGTAAAAATCTCTGCGAGGTTAGGATCTGAATGCTTCTTCCAGCTCTGGTGTTTTTCTCCAGCACACGCAAGTAAAGTTTATCAGTCTAGACAATCGTAAACACTCGAGTCAGCCTGTATTTATCAGTTTGACAGATGACGTCCTTTACGGCTGTTATAAACAAGACTTCAGATGGTCTTATTTTCACAGACTGCAGCCAGGCTCGCGATCTTTGAATCTGTGTTTTCAGTGTTGCTTTGATCTGATTTGACCTGCTGATTTCATATAAGGTTATCGGTCTAGCTTTGTGTTTGAACCAGTTAGTGTAAAAACAAAGTAGGGCTGAGGCAGAGGGTGGTGTGTTTATAGGCTTATACCCATAAATTTAAAACAATATAAAGACGCTAAAGACAGGCTAAAGCGTCAGAAGGCCTAAAGCTGGCCGTGTGGGACTAAAATCAAGTAACTGAGACCAAGACTGTGAAGGAGAACTACCGTAAAGGAAGAAAGACATAAAAGTGAGAGGAAACCTCTGTCTATTCTCTCGTTTGATCTCGTAGACGGAGATGTGCAGCGTTCGGTTTGCCCTCTGACCCACCGTCAGCGTCTTATAGATACGAAACTCTGCCGCAGTCACCGTCTCACCCTTGGGGAGAGGGGTGAGGTCAAAACGAAACTCCTTCCAGTAGGGACGAGGCTGCAGGAGGTCACGCTCCTGCTCCACTGCACACGGAAAGAAAGAATAGGGGAGATTCATCAGCATGGCTTTTCAGAAGGAACAGATTTGATTGAGAACTTTAAATAGAGTTAGATTGTAAACATTTAGATGGTTTGACAGTAATGCTGAAGTATTTCAAGCATACATTCTGGAAAATGGAGGCACAGATGCTCGAGCATCATTCCTGGTCAGTGCATGCTGGTCCTGCACATTCATACAAGTCTGTAAACGAGGGCAGTTTCTTTCAGAACACCAGAATAAAGCAAACAATCAAAGAAAAAAAGGATAAACTAAATAATGCGATAAACAAAAAAACCCAAAAAAAACTCAAACAAGGGGAAAAAACTACCAGGTGAAGGTTTTTGGACCAACAGCAGTCGCTGTCGGTGCCAACATCAGATTACAAACTGTTCCTGTTGTGCAAAGAACTGGGAAAATGGTTTCATCCAACCAGATCTGAACGGTTTGTCTGAGGAGTTTTCGTTAACAGCAGATGAAAGAGGAGAAAATGTGTGTAACTGTGGAGCATAAAGGAGCAACAAAAGTGAAGAAGAGGAGCAGCAGTGAGCTCATCAGGAAATGAGTCAGAGAAAAGGACAGAGGGAAACAGTGATGAAAGAACTATTCACATCTTTGTAACACAAGTAAAAGATCAGACAGAAAGGTGATCATTACAATTTATTCCTCAATATTTTTATTAATGATAATTTACTGCTGTAGCTGCAAAATATAAAAGACAGTTTAAACTACTGTAAAGTGCAAAAAAACAAAACAAATAACTATTATATCCTTCACACAAAAAAAATCATACCAACTAACTGCACCCAAGAAGCAGAACTCAAGCAAACATTTCCCCCAAATGTATAAAAGACCGACGTGTTTCTGTTCGTAAGGTCGCAGTTTTAAAATTGCATTCTTTTATTGCCCACCAGGGGGCGACAGCGCTGCCTGCAGCTCCGTCTCGCCGTGACCGGATGACTCATCGGCTCAGTTGCCAATGGTGATTCCGTGATAAAGGAGGGTCATCCAGGGCCTGTCAATTACAAATCAGGTGACTGCTCCCACCTTTTGTGGCCTGCACTACAGGCTGCACGTCGTAAACACATTCTTCTTAAAGGTTTCAACTATTTTTTCCTGTTAAAGCTTCATAGTATTAAATAAATAAGCTGTTCGGTTCTGTCATTTATTCTTCTAGCGAGGAACAAGCGCTTCAAAATCATATAAATACTGGAAAATACAGAAAAAAGACAAATAATTACAGGAAAAATATTGTTTACTGTAGTTTGAATACAGTAAACACCGGTCAGCCTCAACACTAATCTGAGGTCATCATATCTTTTGAGCACTTTCGTTTGTGAGCTAGGACAGTAATTAAAACTCGGTCTGATGTATCTTGTAGATACTCATCAGAAACTAAGTTAAAGGCCTTTGTTGAGTTCTTTAATTGGACAAAGTCTTTCTAGAAGCATGACTTTTATTTACTTTATTTTTTAATCTTTAGTTTTATTTTGTTTGTATTGTTTTGGCTTTTTAAGATTCATTCGATCTGCAACAGTGATTGTGCCATGATCCTGGGCTTTGCAGCACAGCGTTGTTCTGAAATTAGATTAATTATGTTACTTCACCTGTCGGTGATTTTGTAACTGACGGCGATCAACGAGTTTAACAGCTTCAAACCAGGAAGATTCGAACTTACAGTTTTTTCCTGGTTGCTTTGCTGTGTGAAGTCCTTTTAAAGCATAGCAGTTTTTCTCTATGAAATGCGTTAGCTTTATTTCTTCATGCAAGTCCTCACATGCACACCTGTTCTGCACTTTCTCAGCACAAAATCAAAGTATTTATCCAAGTACATGCTCCCGGGATCGCCTAGTGCCGACATTTATGACCGTTGTTATGATTTTTGTCATATTTTTTAAATCATAAAAATGTTTCTTGAATTTATCAGTTTACTTCACTCATAAAATGATCAATAATCACAAAGCAACGATTGAGTAAAATGCAACTGATATATAAAATGAAATGTTTATTTATTCAAACTTGTATAAAATGAAAATTTACCAATCAAGTACAATTCATTTGATCAGATTCCAATAAATTACATTTTTACATATATTGGGGGAAAATGCCAGTTTTTAAAACTCACAGATTAAATTGCAAAGACTCACTTTTAGTTTAGATTTGGGGATGGACGGTAAACCCTGATCAGAAGATCTACTGGTAACATTTGACTGTTTGGCTTTACAAACACAAACGGAGCCATTACGAGATTTACTGTATAAACTATAATGGTAGCTATAAATGACCACACTTGGTGACTTGAGGGTTCAGCTGAGGTGCCCTGCTGAAGGGCACATCAGGAGCTGCTGAGAACATGCGAGCATGAAAAGTCCTTCAGGGTTTGATCGTGACTCACAGGAGGAAACCCGAAACATGACACGAGGTGGAAAATGCAACTGAGGCCTGAATCTGTAAACGCAGAGGTGAGCAAGTGAACACACGCCCTCATACATCAGCACAGCATGTGTGTGTGTGTGTGTGTGTCCGTCCTTGTGGAACCCTTCATGGACATAAAAGTCCTCGTCACTGGGGTTTGGTCTACACACACACGCACACAGAGCATGTTAAATAGAGATACTCAGCAGAGGACACCCCTCATGGGTTGGGCGTGCGCATATCAGCACACACACACACACACACACACACACTGCAGCAGTAATTAGAGACACTTAGTGCTCTGAACCGCAGCAGCTGCTCCGCACACACACCACTAATTGCAGCCCTGCCTGGTATTTTTAGTGTCGCTCCCTCCACAGCAGTATTTTCATCTCAATTCAGACCGTTGGCTTTTTTGGTGTGTCAGTGGGCCTTTAATTCTAACCAGCTGTGTCTTCCCATTACATATGCACAGACACACACGCGCTCGCCTGTTTCATTCAGCTTACACGAACCACACGCACTGATTCGATTAGTTATTCGAGGAGCTGCTAAATATATTTGGTGTGTGGTTGGATGCTTCGTCTTTTTGTTGTGTGAAAGTTCACACACTCAGCCTGAGGTCTTTATTTCCTGCACGATATCTCGAATGTTCTCTGTTCGCCTGATGTGTTTTAGCCGCCCTTTTAAGTAAGTTCAGTGAAGTTTTAAAGGTTTTCTCCAAAGGAAACTCTGTCCTGAGCTGTAGGTGATTATTAAAGATATGAGTCACCTCTGTTTACGAAATCGTGCCGCTTTGGGAGATGACACGCTATGCTTCTGCAGCGCCGACTGATAAATTTCAGGGTGCTTTTTCTTTTCCGTAGCAGAGCAGATTTATGTTTTGTTTCTGAAAAAGCAAACCTCTCATTTGAAGCAGTTCATTAGAGACCCCGAGCAGAGAGGGGGTGACGTTTCCCACGGTGAACTGGGTGCAGATCACCATCGAGCAGGAGGAAGGAAACCATCGGGAAGAGGATGTTTAATGTTCAGGCTCGGACAGATAGGCATCAGCGGGGCTGCGCTGTCGTGTTGGTGGACGCATAAACATCCACACACGGAGGCCAAGAGGCAACTTTCAGCAGTATATTTTTTTCTGTATTAAATGTTATGAATTTTCTTAATGGATTAGTTTTTGTTTGGGCTGCAAAATGTTAGAAAACACTAAAAATTCCAAATCAGTTTTTCATTTCTGTTCAGCTTCACTTTCCTTTCTCTGAACCGTATAAACATGGTTAGGGTCAGTTTAGTGTGTGCATGCTGGGTGGTCACTGTCAGGGCCATGTCAGTTAACATATAGTACAATATAAACACAATCTTCCTCATGCTGATCGAGTTGCAACATTTAACCAAACTGCATTAGTATTTTTTTAACCACATAGTATCATTTATTCCCATAAAATCTATAAAAATGTTTTTGTTTGCTTGCTTCTTAAATAATATGGTTGCTTAGAACCTTTGTTGGTGATGGTAAACTACATGAACTCATGTAGTTTATATGAACACTTTCTTGGTGATGCTCTGTTTTTGTCCCCCCTATTAATTGACCTCCATCGAGTTCACGCTAACCAACATTTCTCACCATAATTAAAAGATGGGCATAATCAGTGTGAGCATCTCTGTTTTTAAAAACGACATCATGAGAGAGAGAGTGCAGTGACTTTTCAATCACACTGTAAACAGCTGCAAACCTGCTTTATTGACCTTTTTTATTGTAAAGGGGACATAATTTACCAAATTGACATCATGTAATATTAGATGAGACTTTAATTTAGTGATCTTGACTATAAACGTATCACGAAAGTGTTTACTGGGGTCATAAATAAAGCCAGAAGCACTGTTGTTTTACAACCCAGTCTGCAGCAGCAAGGGAAGTCGCCCCCTGCTGTCCATTAGGAAAAAAATGCAGGTTTAAGACATGCTCTCTTCCACAGCATGTCTTTTATCCTGTCTTCCTTCTCCTGTTAACCGGGAGTTTTTTCTTCCCACTGTCGCCAAAGTGCTTGCTCATAATGCAGTTGGGTTTTTCTCTGTATGTATTATTGTAGGGTCGACCTTACAATATTAAGCCCCTTGAGGCGACTGTTGTTGTGATTTGTTGCTGCATAAATAAAACTGAATTGAACTGAATTAAGGCTCAACCCAGAAAAATGTCTGAACTAAACTAAAAATAACAATAAACTTAATTTCATATGCAACTACAGTTAACACTATATTTTAATGATAATTACTAACTTCCTGCTTGAACGTATTGAAGATTATGCCCAGTTAATCCATGCAGCCATTATTAATGAAAGCTGAGTAAAATGATCTAAACAAAGGACGTTAAATACGTGGATCTGCTTCAGAGTGTGGATAAGAAGCAGCCAATAAAGGGTTTAATTCAGCCCACTGGGTGGTTGAAAAGTTTTATATGAACAGAGGTTTACTTAAAATATACTTCTTAGTGGCTCATAGTCCGTTTCTGTCATGTGAAAGCCATCTTACAGATAAATACTCAAAGTATGGCAGGCCTTTATAGCTGACAGATCTGCAAAGGAACTGTGGTGAGGTGTTTGACTTCCATAATAATGTTTCTGTGTGATTTCGACTGACTGTGGAGAAACAGACATTTCAGGCTGTTTCATTCTGAGCAGATGGTTCAGGATGTATTTCTTTACACCAAAGGGAAACAGACTGGAGATGTTTTAGGTTATTACGGTGTTTCGGTGGTCTGGACCACACGTTGAGGCAATCCCTAAATTTTGATTAGCTGCAGTTTACAAAAGTCCACATAAATCTGCTAAGACACGAGCTGAAACAGAGATGTGAGGATCTATGAATGAGTTCCTGCTGAAGCCCAAAGATGATCAGCAGGCAGAAGAGCAGCTGAAGTTTGTGACCATTCCTTCACATCATCAATGCCAAACGTTTCACCTGCATAGTTTGTGTGTGTTTAAATTTCCAAACACTTTGCATGCACCAGGTTTAGTTTTTTCACCCTACTTAATGTTAAATTGGG
The DNA here is from genome assembly GCF_000239375.1 of Pundamilia nyererei. Taxonomy (NCBI): domain Eukaryota; kingdom Metazoa; phylum Chordata; class Actinopteri; order Cichliformes; family Cichlidae; genus Pundamilia; species Pundamilia nyererei. The sequence goes on along the minus strand of NW_005187775.1, from coordinate 312,130 downwards.
CTATTTGTGCCCTGAGAGCTAAAATTAGTTTGATGCCCCTGATTTGGACAGATTTTCACCTCTTACTTTAAACATCAAAGTCCTTCATCTAATATCACAGGAGCAGCAGGGGACTGAGGCTGGTGGATTTTAGGAACCATGAACTGAAACGTAAACCTACCAATAAAAATCTGTTGTACTGACAGCGGGTTTAATCCGCTCTGCTGGGGGGAAGAGTTAGAGGAAACTACATGAGACTAAAAATTATGGCACTGTCAGAGTCATCAAGTTCACACACTGTGTAATTTCATTCCTCTGAGTTTGCATTTTGTAGCCAAACCACAAAAAGGCAAAAACTGTCCTGTCATTCAAACCTGATGATAAACAGCGTTCCTCTCTCTTCCAAAGCTTTAGGGAATGCTTAGACTGCTTAGTGAAGCCAGATGAGAAGACCGATGCCACAGCTTTACCTACAGATGTTAGAGAATGAAAACTGGAGGGGAAAACATCTGGGCTGGTTCAGTTTCAAGGTAATAAAATCTACTTGACGCCAACTGTGACCCTAATTATTACCAATTAACACTTTAGATCTTGTTTGTTTAATGGCTATAATAAAACGAAACTAAAACCTAGAGACGCACCTACATATCAGCAAAACACTGCCATTGGTTTTGTTGGCAATTTGATCACAGTTACTGCGATGAAGACTTTAAAATGATTCAGTTATTTTTCTTGAAATTTCTTTGTTTCTTTGACATGGGAGAAATATGAAGACAAACAAAACAGAAAGACAACTTCAGAAAACTCTGGCACATCTATCAGATACATTTTTCCTGTAAATATCTAAAGAGGCTGAAGCTCCAGAAACACTCGTGGCTTTCACCAGGGTCAAGAAACATCAGTACCTGCTGACAATGACATTGGTTTAAAATGTCTCGGAAGTCTTGCTTTCACAAACATTTACCTGACCGTTTCATAAAGCCAGTTCTACTGGCCTTTTTGATTCTAATGAGGACCATAATTTACAAAGTGAACATCGCGTTGTATTAAGTAGGACTTCAAATTAGAAACTGAGAACATTAAATCATCAGGAAAATGTTTCTTGAAGTCAGAAATCAGGTGAAAAGTAGGGCTGTTTATCTATAGACTTCTACAGTAAGCAGAGGAGTCGCCCCCTGCTGGGCATATGAAAGAATGCCAGTCAAAGACACTTCCAGACCTGGACGTTAGGTGCATATTTTATATATCAGCTACGGTTATATTAAACGATTAAAGGTACATTTTGTAAGTACTCGCTGCAGAATTTAACTAAAGTTTCTACCACCAGGGGGCAGCATTTTACACAATTTTTCCTCAGGTTTTACATCACACCAGGCTGCCATTGTGCAACTTCTCATTGACTTACATGTTATATAAAGGTGACGCTGATTCACTGCACCATCTTGTGGTACACATTGGTATTACACAAAAGAAAAGCATGGCTCTAGTTTAGCTACACCTGGTAACTCTTCACCCAGTCGCTGATGTTTTGGACATAAAGTCATTGTGTTGATTGCCTTAGTTTTAGGAAAACCTTTAACAGTTTTATGACTCACCCAGGTTGACGAAGCTCATCACCGTGTCAGCCTCGCTGACTACCGTCCCCAGCGGCGGTGTGTGCGTGCTGAGGGTCGGCAGGGCCCCGCGGTTGACCTGAGGAGTCCCTTTAGATGACCCCTTGAAAGGTGTACTTGCAATAATCTCATTGCCTTCATCCTCATCAACCGACATGGCGTGGTACAGGTCCAGCATGAAGAGCGGCGCAGAGGACGGTGGTCGCAGCGGAGGGTGGGGTCTGGGTCTCCCCGGGAGACCCAGGATGGTCAGGATCTCCTTCTGCATCTCCTTCTTCTCTCGTCCACTAAGCTTCCGGAAGCTGGACGGGACCACGGCCTCGGCCTGCTGGCTCCACAGCGAGAGGGAGAGCAGGAGCAGCAGGGAGAGGAGGAGCAGGGTCCAGGGGTGGATGGTGGATGTGGATCTGGCGCTCCCCGTGTGCGTTCGTGTCATCTTGGCGAAAAGGCAGGAGAGGCTGTAAGAGACGGCCGAGGCCATGACTGTAGTCTGCCCCCGATTCTTCTCAAAGTTTCCCTTCACAAATAATCCACTTCCCTCCTCGCGTCCTCTCTCACCTCCACCAGTGTGACCAGCCTGACCACCACAGAGTGCTTTCTGCTCGCTCCTGTTTGTGCCCCGACTGCTTCAGAGTCACCACCGACAAATACAAGCTTGATTTATGCCCGATGTGTTTAGAAAACAGCTGCCTCTGGACAGGATGTGTTTACAGCCTTAAACTGCCTGTTTATCCCTCCCTGCCTCCCTCTTCTACCTTCTCTAATCTCCTCTCATCCACTTCTCCCTCACCTCTCAGCCGTGGAGCAGGAGAAGCAGAGATAATGAGAGTGAGAGCATAATTACAAGCTTTTCAGATGTGTTTTGGATATAGACAAACAATGCCCCTATGGAAGATTGCTCGAGGCTTTGAAGTTGTAAACTTGCAGGATGGAAAGCAATTTCAGTGATGAGCAGGTGCTGCAGAAATTGGAGTGAAACCGGAGAGCCGTATCATCAGGTTAGCTCCGACTTTTTCTCCACTGCACAAGGAAATGAAGCTCGCACCTGCAGTGAGCCAAAGATTAACCCGGGATACCTCACGAGGACCATCTGCTGACGAAAAATAACTTCTGGAAACTTTTATCCAGTCTTCCGTGAGCACTTATTCATTCACTCAAGGCCGCTCGCCTCCCACACGTCTCCGGGGTGCCAGATGTCTCTCCTAATCCACTTTATAAAAATTGTTTCCTGACTGTAAATCCTTGAGAGGGGTGAGAGGTTTCTCCTGCAGTCCTTCGCTCAGCGTGAGCTTTGCAGCGCTCTGAGTGTTTGAAGCCTGAACAGTTGTTCAAGACCAGAAGGGAGTTTCCCTCCCAGCCTCTGCCTCTCCTCCTCTTTCAAGTCCTAAAACTTCTCTCTTGTCCTGCTTACATCTCGTCAACCTCCCCTCCCAGTGGTCTCTTTGGGAGACCTCATCTCTCTCCTCCTTACCTCCACCCATCTATCTTTTCATCCTCTTATGACTGCTTCCTTTCATTGCTACTCCGCTTTAAGTGTCTGGCTGCCAGCTGCCTTGTTTAATGCTAAAACATCTCTGTTCGCTCGGTGAGTCAGAAGTCAGGAAGTCAGGGAGAAGCATTTCTTTACACATGTAGCCCTGCACAGAGATGCCAAACTGACGGAAAGGTCGTAAAATAATAATATCAAGACAAAAAGGCAACGTTTAAAAAAATAAACCTTTTTAGAAGTTAGCAACAAGTTAACTTTAAATACACCTGCGAATAAAATGACACCCTATTTTAGTTTTCGCTGATGGATTCTGGTTTTGTTTTTGGCTCTTTTTCAACAAAAACAACGGACGAATAATGAATGTAAATGAAAGTGCCAAAAACCGCATTTTCTCTCATGGCCACGTGAGGCCGGCTCTACAAACTCAAACTAAAAACTGTATAAAATCAAAGCTTCTCAGTCATCCAGGCCATGGTTGTCTTAAATGGTTAAAATGACGGCAGCTGGACAACTTTGTGGTTCATGAAGACGTCTCACCTCTCGTCCAAGAGATTTACAACCTGATGGAGAATCGTAAGGGCGTGGGAGGTGGTCCTGAGAGTCGTTGGCCCACCCTGTAATCTTGTGAGTCATTAGGGGTCACATGACCCAAGGCCAACCTGGCACCTTAAGGAGAAAGGACACTCGTTAGAGGATGCTAATCTTCACAGTTTGGACCAAGAAGGCAGATAGTTTGACAGAGTGAGCGAAGAGAGGTGGTGGTTGACAACACCGACTATCAGACACCCACCATACTGTCTTGAGATCATTTTCTGGACGATTCAGCCGCCACTCACATCTACACCCACATGATCTTAGTAAGTCTCATGATGGCGGGTGGGCAGTGTCTCACAAAGGCTTCAAGTTGAGACATCGTCGCAAATTAAAAAGATTAAGCCTCTGAAAGGTTTACTTGGTTTATCTGGAAAGCATGAAGGGTGAAAAAACTCTAAAAAGATCTCAGCAAATATAGATGTATGAACCTATAATCCACGTTTACAGGCAAACCTTGCTGTTATACCCTCCGTTTCCACTGCATTTTATTTCAACTTGAATCCGTTCAGTTCACTTCTGTGAGTTGGATGAATGTTTGTTTCCCTCTGTTGCCAGTTTCAAAGCTCTAAAATCTACAACATCGCTGTGTTATCTTGGCTCAGAATTAACGTCTAACATAAGTCTGCTTTTTTCTGAAGCTGCAGGTTTCCCGTTAAGCTATTCATTAGTTCACAGAGCCTGTCGTGCAGCAGGCCTAATGCAAACACACTGTGTGCATGTGTGCGACTCTAAACCAAAAAGACTTGGAGGGAAGAAGTGACTCAAATATAGTAGTGAGGCTCAGGCCTGTGCCAGCTCGTGTTTGTGTACTCTTTGCTTCAAAGCGGCCTGGTACTTGCGGTCACTTTGAAAGGCATGAATAACACTGACCAAACCAAAGTGACCACGGTTCATTCTGTCCTGGCCGAAAGGGCGAGTCCCAAATGCCAGGAATTAACGCTCTGCCCCATTTTGTTTTCTTTTGCTCTTCACATCTGCAACTTTATGGAAGCCTCGTCTGGAGAGATAAAGGGGAGGGGGAGAGGAGTGAGAGGAGATGAAGAGGCGGAGGTGAAAGAACAAACAGGGAGTTAAAGAGGAGAAAAATGTGCCCGAGTGCCCTCAAAACCATACAAACCCAGCATAAATGAAAAATGACATTCCTGCGAGACAGAAGTGGTGGAACAGAGCGAGGACTGTCATCAGAGGGAGCAGTCTGGGATGACAGATGGACTGCAGGCAGGACGGGCGTAGATGGATTGAGAGTGGACAGAAAATGAGAGGAGTGCGAGTGTGAGTGTACACACAGCTGCAGAGGGTGGACTCAGACCTCATCATCTCCGGTGGAACCACCAAATAAACAGGACGGAGTTATTTTCAAATCCTCCATCGCCGTCTCACACCGACACAAACTGGGGAGCTCGAACACGACAAGAAACACATCAGGACCGAGAGGAGGGAGCTCAGATTATTGAGATTACTTACTCCACCACCTCCTCCCCTGGGGTTAGCGACTCATCGTGTACAGGAGAGACGATCCAGTCGGGCGTGCCCTTATCTGTAACAGCGTAATTACCTAAGAATGTCCGGTGTCTGTGGGCCGCTGTCTGCATGAGTGAGTGAGTGTGGGCACGCACATGCAAACCAGAGAAAGGGGAGACATGAAGGCCTTTTCCATTAATTAGACTAGAAATCCTTAAATAAAAACTAATGATAACAAAAAACAAGGAAAACAAGCTGGAAACATCACTTTAAGACCTGAAAAAAAAAGTCAATGTACTCACAAAAATACCCCTAACTGACCAAGTGATGCTACCCATCTCACAAAATCAGCAGACTTTCATTTTTAATATCATGTAAATGAAGAAATATTATCCATTTATCGAGTGCAGTTATTTTTTTAAATGGTCAGTCATTCAGTGCAGGAGTGTCTGACTCTCTGGTCTTTGGGAGTTTGAATTTAGGTGGGCGGGGCTAGTTAAAGCCATGCATAAAAGCCACACGGCTTCCATTCTTGCAGTGCAGGGGTCTCAAACTTCAATGAGCTGTGAGCCACTGCTGGCACGGTCACCTCATTGTTCATGCAGTACAAAAAGACTCCAAACAAACAAGAAAACTCCCACAAATATTTCCAAAAATCTAGTGTTTTGTTAATTTTTCAAATATTGTGTAACAAGACAAAACTGCAAACATGAACACATTTTTTTCTCTCTCTCTTACTGAACTGAAGCTTTTCATTGAACTACTAAATAAACCAATGGCTACTCTTTCTGGCCAGACACGTGGCAGCACTTCTGCTATAAATTTGTTTGTATTTAACTAAACAAAAATGCAGACATAAGTGTGCACGTTAGTTTTGGACTCTCTCACTGAACTAACACGGCCAATCCCTTAACATGTTTGTGCTCTCTGCTCATGTTGCCTTCATATTAAATCATTTTTTACTTTTAAAGACTTTATTTTAACATTGCACTCAACAATACACAAATCCTCCCTGACAAAAAAAAGTTACTCCTGGGGCCAAATTGCATTACATTTCTTCAGGTCAATATAAGGGCCGCAAGTAGGGGTGACGTGGGCCGCAAGTGGCCCCTGGGCCACAAGTTTAAGACCCCTGTTGTAGTGTAAAGAGGTATTTTGGGAGCAGATTTAATAAACTGCCCGTTTACAGATCAAATGATCAGAGTACTCTTGCCCTTAACAACAGTATGGCTCTTATTTCTTTATGACCAGATCTATGAGAGAGTCCTGGCACTCAAACATCCCAGCTCAGTTGTGCAGTGGGGCAGATTTGGTGCTAGCAGAATAACCTCCAACTAAAACCTTATTTTGGGGCAGCTTTTAAATCAGGTTCGTCCAGTGATCATAAACGTGAAACCTTTATGTACGGATGATCATTAAAATTAAAGTTACTTTAGATGTTTAATGCTTTAAATAAGTGAACACACACATATTAGTGTTGCTTCTAGGACTTCGGATAAGATTAAATACCTCGTAGAGATCAGGAAACACCTTTAAAGGTGTTTTGTGTAGTTCATGCATTAGAACGCACAGAACAGCAGAGCACTGAGAATTTTCTATGATTTATGATTGCAAATTTACAGCAAAGTCATCTGCTGATGCACATGAGCCACATGTTTGATGCCCCTGACCTGGTGCATAAATCAGGGCTTCAGTTCAGGTTGGAGTTGTTGGGACCGGTGAACTCTTGCTTATATTAACAATAACTAATAAGTTGTGGGTGCTTCGGCTCACATTCACACATCAAACTCGGCTGCTCTTACATACACAGACGCAAAAGACAAGAGGTTTTACTGCAAGCATAGTTTTAATACAAAAACAGAACAAAAAAATTGTTTATAATTTTAGTTTTTTTTTTGTTGTTTTAATTTTACACAAGTGACTCATAGTAACACCCCCTCCCCTCCCTCCATGTTCTTATCACACAGAGTAGCACAGCATCAAAAGGTGGTGGACTCGTCTCCCGATCCCTCCCCCCTCAGAGAGACAATAAATAAATAAAAATCACCTTATGATGTCTTCTTCTTCTTCCTTATTTTAAATTCATTAGTTTTCATAAACTTCATCTCTTACACCGAGATAACACAGAGACAAACTCGAGCCCCGCCAAAGATGGAGCATTTGGAAAAAAAAAGAAAAGCCTAGAAGAAGAGACGCTGGGGAGGGACACGAGGGAGGACGCCCGCTCTCATTGGTCCGCTCAGCCCAGGTCCCCTGTCATTCATATTTGTAGTTCTCTCTACACATGAAGGGCAACCCCCTTTGGTCGTGGTCAGGAAAAGTGTAGTCATTAGCTTTAAAGAAAATGTAACAAAAAGGCTGCCACTAGAATCAGCGACCTAGTGAATGATGTCATGTTACAACAGAGTAGAAACACACGTTACACACAGATCACGTCGAAACAGCGGAGTGGGCATCTTCTCGGTACAAAAAAAAAAAGAGAAAAAAAACTTTCACCATAATACTAAATCACTCTCTGCCAACGGTGATATGACGTGAAAAATAAATAGATCTTTCTCTCAAGCTAGAAAACAAAACTGGATTATAAATTAACCAGAAAACAACGAGAAGAAAAAAAACAAAAAGACATTCGCAAATTAAACGTTTGCATACAGTGACTCAAGTCATTGACCTTTATTCTTTCCTATAAGAAAGACACACGCGACACACACATGCGCGCACACACCTTTTGAGTTTGAGAGTGCGCGTATGTGCTGCTGGGCTGCAGAGGAAGAGACAATTAGTGCATGCTGGTTGTCGGACTCTGCGAACGCGCTCGTTTACGTCAGGTTACGCATGTCGTGTATTGTCAGTAATGTGCTGTTAGTTGAGTGTGTCGCCATGAAAATAGTCCTCTCTATTGCCAGTTTGTGATTTCTTATTTCTGTGTGTGTCGGATTGTAACGCAGACATGTGACAAAACCGCCGAGACGCACACCCGCGAGGCCCGTCTTAACGTTCCAGCGGTCGGGAGGAGTCGGCTCTGCGGCGTTTGAGTGTGTGAGAGTTTGCCCTCAGCTGCAGCAGCGCCACCGCCGATCCTCCGAGTCTGAGGTTGGCCGCTGTGGGAGCCAGACAGCGTTTCCCGCCTCCGTAGATCTGCTGAGGTGACTCTTTTTCTCGCCAACCAACGCAGGGGAAGCGACATGGCAGTCGTTGCATATTTTCTTTTTTAACTCATCGCTGAGGCATCTGGCCCACAAGCCAAAATAATAACCCCCAAATTCCTTTTTTTTTTTTTCCTGAATGCCACTTGAGCTTTTTTTGTTTTTGTAGCTGTGGCGGCGGCGGCGTGTCCCACTCCCTGCACCGGCTCTGTGTTAAGATGTGTGTTTGTGTGTCTGATCGGGACAGGAGTTTGTAACACAAAGTAAGGCAGCATCACATCGGGTCGGTCTGTGTTTGGTTCCTCGCTGGTGGGGAACTTCTGAAAGACGAAGCAGGAGACTGGAAGGCAAACTGGGGTCGCTTCTTAAAGGGGAACAGTCTTTTTTTTTCACCCCACAGACTCTGGCCTGAGACCGCCAGACCAGAATCTTCTCCTCTTGTGCAGGTTTTCAGTCGGCTGGGGAAAGAACGAGACGGAGATTCACTCAGCTCATCCACCTCCTTCTTTCTCCTGGAAAGTATCAGTCATAGTGCACACATTCTAGACAAGCCCTATGGATGGATGCTCAGAGTGACGCTGGTACACCCAAAATGGCAGATAATAGTGGCCCACCCACTGCAAGTTCCTCCAGTTTCTCTGTGGGTGGGTTGGTTTATTTCTTCGCAGACCCCGGGGTTTTTGGGCTGGGGGTCTTCTTGGAGATGGTGGGGATCTTGGAGGGTTTGGCCCCACCGCCCGGTCGTCGCGGGGTATCTGAAGTGTCGGAGCAGACGGACCGAGCGTCCTGGAGCTCTGATGCGTCTGAGGCGTCGCTGCCACGGCGACTGCTGGCCCTGCTGCCGGCTCGGCTGCCGGCTCGGCTGGTGGGACCGCTGGCTGTGGACCCCCCTCGCTTGGGATCTAACAGGAGAAAAGAGGGAAATGAGGAAAAAAAAAAGACAGTAAAAATGTGCTGACAAAAGCAGAGCATGCATTTGTGCAGATTCACATTTAGTTTGCAGCACTGTGGCTGTGGAGGCTACCATGTCTGTGGGTTGGCCGAGACCACAGACTGCATATACAAGATAGACGCAGCCTCTTTGATGTCACCCAGTGGTTTGTGAATCTTCTTTGATCTTCAACCACAGCTGTCATCATCTTGGCTTTTTGTGGGGTCAGAGTAGCCATATTTGTACGAAAGGGCAGACTGCTGCAGACTGTTGGCTAACAGTAGCTAGCCTGGTTTGTAAGCTTAATTTATGTACTAGACACAGACACCCGGTAATGAATCTTAACAAGCAAATAAAATACTAGTATTTCACTCTCAGTAACAACCTGTGCATAAACCTTTTGGACATGGCCTATTAGTGCAATTAAGCTATTATTATTTGACATATAACGGCGTTAAAATGCTGCAGAAGTTACCGAAATAATTAGTCCACTACAACATCAACAGGTGAGTTCACAACAAAAATCACTCAGTGAACAGCTGCCATGAAGGGGAAAACTATGACTCATGTTTCTTTCTGCTGTAACGCTGGACATTTTAACCCTGGAGTGTATGGAGGCTAACTCACTTCGGGGGACGGCCTCCAAGTGGCCGTTAGAGGAACTGCAGTTTTTGGCACTTTTACGTTTTAGTCTCAGATGTTGACATAAATTTATGAGTAGAACTGAATTCAGTTATCTGAGAGTAAATATCTCAGCAGCAACAATGCTGTGAATTGGCTGTGAATTTACACATTCGCTGACGTCTGTTGGTCACAGAAGTAGGAATTTTAAAACCTGCCCTGCATTCAAGGAGAGAAGCCCCACCCACTTTACAATCAAACCTCCTGGTAAGTCTGGTCTTAGCAGGGACAGGGGCTTACTTTGAACTGTGAGTCCTGCAAAGCTAATCTAGTAGAGTTAATGAATAAAAATATAGAGCTTGCAATTAGCAGGTCTTCCTTAATGAAGCAGATAACGTGTCTGCAGTAGCCAGGACACATGGCTGGTGTCTCACCCGTCCGCGATGGTTTGCTGGTGTGCGTCGTTCCACCGTTCTCCCCGGTTAGCGAGCCTCGGCTCGAGTGGAAGGTCGGTCTCTTTAACTTGGACCCAGATGGCGCCCCCTGCAGGAGCACATGGCAGACGTCAGCTGAGGATAATTTCATTGTTATCACTTTAGACACACACACACACACACACACACACACACACACACACACACACACACAGGGGATTTAACACAACATATCACATCCACATGGACATGAACAAAAACAGATCTACAAATAAATAAACAACACAAAGAAACGTGTTAAACACAAAAACACCAACAACATATGAACACTATATTAAACACTACTATTAATTGTGAAGGTATGTGTTTATAAAACTATGTGACCACATGACACTATATGGAATAAATCTGCTGATTAGTTCTTTAATTTTTTTCTTTATTATTTGCTCTTTTTTTTTTAATACCAAGCATATCTCATTAATAATCTCATTTCAGTTAAAGAAATGAAGCGACTCAGCTGAGAAATGATAAATAAATGCACTAAACTGTGCAGGTTTTATCCTTATTCTCCTATTTTGACACAAAAAAACCCACAAAAAAATTCAAGCAAAGCTCAAAATCACCCCAGCCAAAGTAAAGCTTCCCATGTGAGAGCACCTGCAAGTGTGCATTAGTGCATTAGCGCGTTCAGTGGAGTGGGGTTGGGTGGGGCAGGGGAGTTGGTTGGGTGGGTGGGTGTGTTACCTCGTGCCCAGGAGTGGTGTGGCTGTGACCGAGATCTGGGCAGCAGTGGCACTTGGTTGGCGTTGGAGTTTTACTGTGTGCCAGCCAGGGCTTGGCATAGTCACGCGAGTGAGTATGGGACGACTGAAGGGAGGAAGGGAAGCAAGGAAGGAAGGAAGGAAGGGTGGAGGAGAGCAAAGCAGCGTAGGGAAGAAGCAAATGAAGGAGGGGGTGTGGGGAGGAGGTGTGGGCAGTTCAGCGCAGCAGATTAATGTGTAAGAGTGGATCATTCATTTTTTTCCCCATAAAGAGAGACCGCATCAATGCAGGAAGGACACGTTTGCAGCGAGGTTAGCAGGGTTGAATAAGAGGAACGTGGGGAAAAGGCAAAAAGATGAAAGAAAAAAGAACAAAACATAAAATTTCACAGTTAGGGATGCGGTGATTTCTGACAAACAACAGGAGGATGACAACAAATCAACTATGTTACAATGCATAAAAACACACAGTTACAAATGTGCACCACCTCGCACACACACAGCGTTCACATGACAAACAGAAACATCACTGACATCAGATGACGACACTAAGAAATAACAATGGTCTGTTTGTCCTGACAATGACGATGTTTCTATTTAACAAACACTCCAACACACAACAGAAGATGAGCATGAAAGACTGTGTGTGTGTGTGTGTGTGTGTGTGTGTGTGTGTGTGTGTGTGTGTGTGTGTGTGTGTGTGTGTGTGTGTGTGAGCTACAAAAATCATAGCTTTCATCTAGAATACGTGTTTTCCATCTTCCAGTAAAGGAATATTACACCAGTTTAAGATTTTTACAAAAGCCAGATAACATCCTTTTTTACAAGTCTTTGCATTTTTTCCCCCTTTTTCAAATCCTGGTACCTGAGCATTTCTAATTTTTTCCAGATATAGACTGTAAGAGGCTGAGGTGCTCTGGCGGTGTAAAAACATGCAACCATGTCTCTAGGGAAGGGGTCGGGGAACTCCAGGCCTCAAGGCCCAGTGTCCTGCAGGTTTTAGATGCATCCTTGATCACAGCTTGAACACAGCTGATTTAAAATACCTCCTCAACATGTCTTGAAGTTCTCCAGAGCCGATAATGAACTAATCATTTGATTCAGGTGAGTTGACACAGGCGGATATTTAAAACCTGGAGGACACAGCCCTTGAGGCCTGGAGTTCCCCACCCCTGCTCTAGGGGGAGACTCCTTGGAAAGTCCGATCAGCCAGCTCTGAAAAATTTGAAAGCATAAATTTTGGACTTTCCTACTGAAAAAGAGCTCCCCCTTTCATATTACACCAAAGTTATTAAGTAATATATAGCAAAAATTACTTTTGTTTTTCTTGACATTCCCTAACCAGAATAAAACAGGTGGTTAAAGTAGGGCATGCTTTAAGGCGTGTCTGACAGTGTTCCCTGATTTCTCAGTAAGATCAACGCTACGTTTATTACGTCTGAAAACTAACTTCATACTGCCAAGGCCATCTTTTATATCTTTAGGTCGAGGGCACTTCTACACTTCATGCAGAATGTTTGCTTTTAAGTAACAAGCACATTTCAGCCTGTGTAGTGGGATTCAAGGCTCTTAATGTTTTGGGTAGATAACTTGATCAAGTAATAAGAAGTTTCATTTCCTATGATAGTAATCAGATGTGTGTTTAACCATATTTTCTAGTATTTTGAATATTACTTAAAAGTGTTACAAAACCAACTTTTAAACCACTATTAGTTCAAAATTTACTGTAAATGTTTATTACTCAGTGCTTATATCCCTGCTCTGTCATTAATGCTGTGTAATGACTCGAGGGAAAAACCTTACCCTGGATGATGCAGAGGCCGTCGGGGTGGCCGGGGCAGAGGGAGCAGAGGGGAGGGAAGCTCCGCTGTGGGAGGCCGAGGAAGAGGAGCGGGTGGGTGAGGCGTTCCGAGAGCCCGGCTTGGAGCGACGGCCCCGGGACCGGAAGGCGGCCAGACCCTGAGACGCTCCTTCAGGAAGGATGAACTTCTCCCTTAGCTCCAGGTTGGTGCGACCTCGAGCTGGACATAAAGAGACGGACAGGGAAGGGAACAATGAGTCTGGGTTCGAGTCGGCTCGGAGGTTTCCTCCAGCAGGGGGCGGCAGAGGGAGCGAGCAGAGTGAGGGAGAAAGTCAGTGCTTCCTTGGCTGCAGACGTCAGAGTCGGTGCGTGTTTCTTTGAGAGTGCGCGTGAGCAGAGCAGGTGTTTGGTCGGGTGGGGTTTCGGGGACTGAGGGACTGTTAAGTGCACTTCGGTTGAGTCATTTTTAAGGTGGGAGGCGAGCGAGGGGCGTGTTTTGTTTGAGTGCAAAGGTGGGAGCAAATTAATTACTGCGATACGCAACGAAAGTCAGCTAGTCATCGACACTGGTGGACACGAGTTCGGAGACACAATGCCATTGCTTCAGAGAAAGACTATAAAACTTGGTGGTTATTTCAAACTTATTTTCCTTTATTGTAAATAACTTCTTGAGGCCCACCTGCAGTACTGCTCTCACCCAGCACCCAACATTGCAAATCAGTTTGATACATCATTTATGAAATAAAGGGAAACTATCAATATTGTTGGAAATATAATGTTTATGCCAAAAAAATAAAACTGAATAAACAGGTAGTTTAATTGTGTGGCTAAGAAGCAGGCCACCATGCATGCTTCGTAACACCTGTATGAGCAAACTTTACAGGTACTGACAGCAGCCCACTCGCTGCTTCCTGATGCTGTAAACAGAGAAATAAGGCTGATCGACTATTCTATAGATCACATATGAAAGTGAAAGACTGCTCCTTAAATAACTCCTTAAGCAACAGCACGTGTCTCTGCTCTCATAATCTGCAAACTGTGACTGAGTGCCACACTTTTGTTGCGTATCTGCTTAAAATCGTCTGAGCGCGCTGGAAGCAAAGTGCAGCTGCTCTTATGCTGTTTTGTCAACAAGATCTCAAGTAGTTTTTCACTTCTTGCTGCAAAGGAGCATCTCAGCTCTGCTGTATACACACAGATTGTGTATAAATACATGTGGGGGTCATGCCTGGTTTATGCTTAGCAGGAGAGAACCCAGAGATTCAGGGTTTCTCCCGGCTTCAAAAAACACTCAGCGGCATTCTTGGACAAAAAGTGGTGCAGCAGCCCCAGCAGACAACAGCAAGCCTGGAGAAGCCAGCCACAAAAAGAGAGAGTGGAGAGACCGAGGACAACGGGAGGGTTCAAGAGAGAACAAATAAATACAGAAAGAAAGAGAGAGGGAGAGAAGACACAGATTCAGAGTGGAGGAGAAATGGAGTGAAAGAAAAGAGTGGAAAAAAATCTTAAAAAGAAGAAGGAGGAGAGGAGGGCTGCAGCTAGCTCGTCCCGAGCAACTGAATAGCAAGGCCAGTTAATTAAACGGGTGCACCCTGTAATTATGTCCCCCCTCAAAGCCAGCCAGCCAGGTGCGCCCTGTAATTGTGTCTCCTACCAACCAGCCATCACATTTAAAGGAGCCAGCGTTATTAGAAACCCAGGCTGGCCACGCCCAGGTCTAAGACACCAATATTTTTCTCCTACAAATCAAGAGTTTTTACGTTCTTCTCTACGAAGCAGACAAAAGAGCAGCTCTGTCTTTACTTAGTACTCATAGTGACCGCTGTATTTTTTCTGTGTTTATTCATTTAGTTTTACACACGCTCTCTTCTTGTCTCAATAATATCTTATTTACGGATTTACTTTGTAAAAATCAGCAAACCTCGAGTTACATCTAAAGACCAGGGGGTTGGCCAAATCCTGCTTTTTACTGTGAGTGAGGGAAGCATGACGCAAACATGTGCCACACAGACGGGACTGACATGAATGCCTTCAACGCACAAACCTGACCACGGTTATAAAGAGCACACACACACACATGTACACACACATATATAGACACACACAGAGGACAGCTGTGGTTAAAGATGGAGCCGAATGGATGGATGGATGGTGAGTGAGAGACAGAGAGGAAGTGTAGATACCTCGGCAGCAGAAATAGCCAGGAGTGACTGTCACTAAGAGACACAAGAGACAACGTGAAATAACTGCATGCTGGAAGTGGAATGAAGAAAGTCTCTCTCTCACACACACAATCCTAAGACTGTTTAACTAATCTGTTAAAAAACAGCTTTAGATACAAACGAGCCCTAAACACACACAAACACACACACAGCTGAACTCTTGGGGTCCGGACGAGTGTCGGAGACCCCTGAAAGGTGTTGGAAAAAGGGAACAGATCAGGGTTTCAGGGCTGGAGCCAGCAGCAACAGTAGGGGAGGAACAGTGGGGAGACATAATGTTAGTCAGGTGATCACAGTCAGCAAGGCACAGCAACAAGGCCAAACCACCAAACCAAGGAAGAAGAAGAGAAAGGGGAGAACGATAAAGATAAGAGCAACAAAAAAAGAATGAAGAAGAAGAGAAAAAAGAAAGGTGGAAGCCCAGGGGAATACAAAAAAACAATCAAAACCAAACCAGACGGAGGAAATACAGGCAGCTAAGAGAAAGCGTGAGAGAGAGAGGAGAAATCCAACCTATACGAGATGAGATGGAGCTACTCGAATCGGAGCGGAGAATCTTTATTCCTGGATGTTGCACTGAGAAGAGAGAAAAAAGGGAGAGAGGGAAAAAAAGAAAGGGAATAAAGAGAAACTGAGGATCATGCACCATGCAACACTACGTTTTTTATTTAAGAAAGAATGAACAGAGAGAGGCCGAGGAGAGGACGTGTGTGTGTATACAGAAATAAAACATGTGACGAGATAAAATGATGATGAAGATGGAGTCCTTTGGGATCGACAGAGGATGGGCTCGGAGGGAAATGACAGATTGGGGAAGAGAGATGGAGACAGAGAGAGAGAGAAACACCACTCCGAGGAGCACAACAATTACACCGACGTCACTGGAAGAAAACACTGGATAGAAAAATGAGACTGTGCGCTTCACTGCATCACCTGCTGACAGAAAAACTAAAGAAACTTGAGTCTGTTTGTGTGTTTTGTCCTTTATTTCGTGTTTTGTCTCCGTTTGCGTTCAGCCGCTTGTGTTCGGCGTTGTAAACATGTTGAGAAACATCTTTGAGGGTTTGTTTGCTTTGGTGTGATGGTGTCTAAGTGCTTGTGCCTGACCGATATATACCACTGGATATTTTTTCTCAAGATGGTGCCCCATTCATTTAAAAAAGCATCTTAGTTCCCATAAATGGCTTCAAGTTTTAATGATGAGGCTTTTTTAAAGATCCTTTTCAGACCTAAAGCCTACAACTAAAGCTAAACTAAAAAGAACTGATACTTAGTAATAATAAAACTGCATAAATGATCTAATCAGATTATAAAAAGTTTTTAAAAAAATGAAAAAAATATATGTAAAAGCAGTTAGAATCATGAGATAAAATAAATTGTCAACTAAACCTGACAGACAAATGACTAAAAGAGATAAAAGTATGAATATAAAGTTGGAAAATGTTAGCTAATCATAATGGAAGTTTAAACTGTTGCTTAAACATAACAGATAAACATTTGAAAAAGAATTAAATTAAAAAACTAATTAACACAAGTGGTTAGGAGTTAACTGTTAAGAGATAAACAGTTACAAAAAGATTTAAGTAGGAATGAGAAGCTGGAAAATATCAGCTTAAGGTACGAGCTAACAGTTTACTAATGCTAATGCTAGCTAAAGCTACAAGTAAAAAGTTAATAATTACTAACTTGAAAGTTATAGTTAATGGTTTGAGTTAGCTTAAAATATATAAGAATCAAAAATTGTATTAATCATAACTGACACGTTTCTAAATAAAATCAGGAATAAAAAGTTATAAAAGTTATTAGCTAAAAGCACGATTTGCAGTTAAAATTCTTAGCCACAAAGCTAAAGTATAGATAGTGTATTAAAAGTTTTAGCTAAAAATAAAATGTTGAAAATCGTCACTACACATAATGAAAAGTTGTTTAGTAGAGTGCTAACTGAAAGTTAATCATATAAATTTAAAAGTTTGCCAAAACAAATTCTGATTATAAAAGCTAAGAATAAGATGTATGCTGAAAACAAAGCAGATCTAATTTAAGTTTAAATGAGGTGAAGATGTAGAATTATTATATGTCAGAATTATTTCCAGTGTATACACTAATCAATATAATTATTTTTCACTGCCAATTATTTACTTTTTATTATTTATTTTTACTTTTTTCCAATTAAAAATGCATGTGTCAAATTGAAATTGTGCTGATATGCCTAAAAAAAAGCCCCATTGTAATCCAGTATCGGTCAGGCTCGTGTGTGTGTGTGTGTGTGTGTGTGTGTGTGTGTATAAATGAGAGGAGGCTGATCTGTTCGTGTGCCCACTTTGCTCACCTCTGCATGGATCATTCTTGACCAGAAACTCGTCTAGAGCCATCCAACCTCCTCCGACTCTCACCATCACTGTGCTGCGCAAAATCCTCACCAAACGCAGCTGCTGAGAGTCTCCGAACTGGGGCAGGTGACATAAAAACGGAGGGAAGAAGGGCCAAAAAGAGTGGGAACAGAAGAGGGAATCAGGGGAAAAAAATTAATGAGTAAAAACAACTATTTGGTTTCTAAAGATTTACAACCATCACACCAAGAAGCCCAAGTACCAAATCTGAGCATCGTTTCTACTCCATGCACTGACAGAAAAACCATGCACTGACAGAAGTTACAGATCTCAGCCCAGTTCACCCAGCCACTCATATCCACGCATCGTCACACACAATATAAATCAGTCATGTATTTATATTCAGTCTTTGAAGTTTTCTAACATGTTATTGTTTTTCAAACCGCCCAGCGAAGCAGACCTCCAAGCGATACCAGCACAGAAGGAATTTTCTGGATCTCTCTCCAAGCAGCTTGATTTGTTTCCCAGCTTCAGTCCCAAGCACACTATATATCACCGAACCACTAATTACCCCTTCAGCCATGTCACTGTCGCCAGCTTCGCATTGTGCAATTTGTCACTCTCAACACCAAACAAATCACAGCAGAAACACGAGCAGACGGCGAAACCCGCTTACACGTTGCAAAGCCACAAAGGAGTGCTTCTTCCTTGAAAACGTAAAATTAAATAAATACAGATTTACTGTATCATAACGGTATTTTCTTCAAGTATACGGAAACAGGAAGCGGTGCACTCCTTCAGTGGAGAACGGGGAAGCAGCTTTCACACGTCCACTCGCAGCAGCGGACGTCACTTTACCTGGTTTCCGAGGAAGAACTACAATAAATCCAGAAGACACGGAGCAGAGGAAGACAAAGGGAAGAGAAAGAGAGAATGAAACAACAAATACCGACAACTTGAATCTGTGATGTATGAAAGGACACCATTTATCTGTGTACAGTGTTTTTGGAAAACTCAAACTTGGGCTCACAATTAGTGGTGAAAGCAAAAAGAAGCCGTGTGCGGCAGTTATGTCAGCGATGTGAAAATGGGTGACGATGAAGTCGAGACAGGAGATGGAGTCAAAGACAGAGAAGAAAAGAGAAGCCAGACACACACAGAGGAGCAGAGAGACAAACACTGTGACGATTAGTATCCCCAGCGTCCTGCAGTCTGACGCTGGATGTCATTACCCACTGGGTAATGATGGAGTGGACACAAACTGTAGCAGTGGTAGTGATGGCCGATCCAGGAAATGCTGCTGAAAACGGTCAGAGCTGAGGTCTGCTGTATAATGCTGCACAGACACACACAGACTGCTGCTGTCTGCCACGTTGTGTGAAGTTCAGTCTACAGATGATGCAAGTGCACTCACATTTATATGACTTTCTAGTCTTACTGACCAAGCAGCTTTTATTGCAAGCCACATTTAACCATAGAGCGCCTCATCTACCTCATAACTACAGCCAATTTAAATTCATCAATAACCAGCGCTAACCCCTACACCAACGTCC
>NW_005187775.1:288697-292702 GCF_000239375.1 Pundamilia nyererei | reverse complement strand
CCTGCAGAGAACCAGGTTTTACAGTCCAACAGTAATTCAGTTACAGCTCCTAATTCCCCCCCTGCTGTGTGTATCTGAGCTGTCGCATTTACAGGATTATTAATGCTTTGTGATGAAAAAGACAGCCATCCCGCAGTTGTTATAAACATGTTCTATCGATGTTATGACATATTATGACAGCGTAAACACTTAAATACACCATGATTATCATGATGTGAGATGGACACACGTGCGTGAAATGCTGTGAAGTTAAGTTGAGAAGTTAATGAAGTGCAGTCACAGTCAGTAATGAATAATGAACCAATCAGAACCGAGTCAAATGGGATTCACGGGAAACAGTCATGCTTAGATTTCTACTTCCTTCTCGTTCGCTTCACGCATTAAAATAATCTTTGTTTAAACATTGATTTTGGGTGCTGTCACACCCACTCTTGTGTTAGGTGTAAATTTGAACCTGAGTGTTTGTTTATACTACTTCGACCTCATATGCACCTCAAAAGGTCGCATACTGCTACACAATCAAAGTAAATCCCCTTTGACCCAGTTTTTTAAAACAATTCCTGTTAAAAATATCTTTTTTCCAAAAGTTATTTTTTGAATCTTTATTTTATCTCTAACAGTTGATCGATAAATAAAGCTGAACTTACCCGGTATTTGTTCTCGCCTATCTGCTCCACTTGGAACCTCTTGGCACATTTACACTGGGCTACCTGCCGCGTCACCTGCACAACCACAGACCAGACAAGACGTCAATAACTGACATGTTTTGAGCTAAATTTATAGCGAGACTTTTTTCTAAGCTTCCTCTTACCTCATCCTCGATCTTGTCGGCGTCAGTGGTCGGCCTGTAGGCATCCTTGTTGGGGTGCAGAGCAGCAACAAACTCGTAGTAGTCTATGTAACCGTCTCCATCCCTGTCAAAGATGTCTGCCACGGCCGTCATCTCCAGCTTACTGGTTGGAAATTCTGAGGATATTAGATATGATATTTACCGTCTTTGAAATATAAAACAAAACAACAATATAAACACAAAACAAAACCACTGCAGCTTCGTACTCGAGGCCAAGATGCCGTCGATGAACTCCTGCCGTGTGATCTTGCCATCCTGGTCTTTGTCGATGCGTCTGAAGAAATCCATGACGCGGGACTTCTTGTGGTTCATCCAGCGCATGTACTTCTTCCTCCACACGTCAAAGTCAAAGTTGGCAAACTCCTTGAGCTGAAAATGGACAACAGTGGCATTAATTAGGATTCAAAGTACACAACAGATGCAAATTAGCTTAAGCTAACTCTGCTACAAAGCATTTAATGGCAATATTTATGTTAATGCTCTGCACGGTCCCTTTTCAAATAAAATTAATTAATAACAATAATAAAAAAAAATACATAAAGTTTAATGTTTAGTGAGTGTGGGTAGCTTTGCTTGACCAAATTTAATGTACCTCCTCCAGCCTGTCCAGAGCATCGTTGAGTTTGCGCTGCCGGTCGAGAGCTAGAAGCCACACCTGCTGCCACCTGGCACACAGCTGGTTGAGTCGTGGGTTTCCCCCAGAAACCTGCATGGCCGCCTGCTGCTGTTGCTGCTGCTGCTGCTGGTGTTTTCCTGCAGAGAACAGGTAAAGCTAAACGAAACGGCACCTGCACCTTTCGACCACATTCACTAACGTCAGTGTGAAACAGACGTGGGAGATGATAATATTTGTTCGCTGAGAGGTAAACACAGGAGACTTACGAGCGCCTCTCCTCTCCGCCAGGCTGCTGGGAGGCTCGGCTGGCTTTCTTTTGTAGGTTTTTGTCACTTTGTCGACATCCGGCTGCTTCCTCGTCATCTCCTCCATAAACATCTGAGTACAGCAAACAGCAACAGACAGTAACTCAAATGTGTGTCCAAACATAGTCGGTCTTAGAGTGTAATACATTAAAATACTACGTCTGCGAGTTTAGTAAAAAGACAAACAACTGATGAGTCACTGAGGCTACTGAAGGACCCACCTGATGCTCTGTGATGAGGTTTTTGAGTTGTGGGATGTCCTGAGGCAGTGGTTCAGTGTCTCTTTGGACCAGTGTGGTCTCAGCCCACTGTAGCCATGACAGGAGCTCCTCCAGCAGGTTGGCATTGTTGAGCACTTCGGTCAGAGCCGTTTCCAGCCGCTGCTCGTGCTGTTTAGCCCAAGTCAGCACCTGCAGATTGAAAACGGTTATTAATTAGTCAGAAATCTCAACAACAAAGCAATACTTGTGACAAATATTGATTCATTTCTTCGTCACCTCCTCGAAGCGTGCCCTGATGATAGTGATCCAGTGTTTGATGGTGGTGATGGAGTCGGGGTGACACACGGTCAGGATGCCCTCTCCCATGCCAGCAGCCTTGTTCACGTCAGTCCTCTTCTCCTCCACTGTGCCCATGAAGTCCCGGTGTGTGTGGAGCAGCGCCTGCAGAGTCTCCGCCTCTTCGGGGAGGACGCCGCGGAAACGAAGTGTCTGCTCCGCCTCTGAGAGCCACTCCAGGAGCAGCTGCACCGCTGTGCGAAAGTCCTCCGCCTGACAGGCACACAGAGCTTTTTTTATGGATCTGCGATTGTCTGATTACGGAAAAATGTGGAGAAAAGTTTGACAGTGAAAGCAGCTGTGCAGCCGCCTTTCTGACCTGTTTGAGCGCCTGCTGCAGGCGCGTCTGCTTGGTGACTGATAGGGCGCAGACTGTGTCCCAGCGGTTGCTGAGCTCCTGAAGCTGAACTTTGACCCACGCTGTGTCATCGCGGCCGGTCTCCATCAGGTCACGGGCCGAACGCTTCAGAGCCTGAATGCTGCTGGTTCTCTTCCCCAGTTCTTTTTGGAAAGCCTGTAAGTGGGAAAGTTACCAGTCATGAGTGAACATAGCACACATGTTCACATAGCAGTATAGTTCTGTTTGTTCTAATATACACACCTTATGCGAGTCCATGAGGTTGGACACCAAATCCAGGTCCCCGTGGACGGGCTGGTCTTCTGCTAGCTGAGGCTCCACTCGGTACAGCCAGTCCACCAAAGCCTGAAGAGCTTCAGCAAACTGACCAGAGAACAGCAGAGCCTCCTCCAGCTTGTGTTGTCTTGATGGAGAAAAGAAGATGACGGCTATTACTCAACAGATTTTATTTTTCACAGTGATGCAAACCTGTCTGGTGAAGCCGAGCACACCAGTTTCAGTGTTCATCTTCTCGTTACCTCTCCACGCTCTTGCCGCAGACGGTGTCCCATTTGTCACGAACTTCTCCCAAAAGG
Source organism: Pundamilia nyererei (assembly GCF_000239375.1). NCBI lineage: Eukaryota > Metazoa > Chordata > Actinopteri > Cichliformes > Cichlidae > Pundamilia > Pundamilia nyererei. Next base: position 289,441 of record NW_005187775.1, on the reverse strand, counting down.
TTATCCAGTTTCTGCGTGTCTGCAGGCAGCTGAGCTTTGTCCCTCATGGCCTTCCCCGACCTCACCGTGGTGTCGTAGACGGGCTGTTTTGATCCCAGCGCTTTCTGAAACTCCTGGAGAGGTGGAAAAATGATGGGAGAGAAAAGACTGTAGCAGGAAATGGAGCAGTATAGAAAACTGAATATTTGATGATGCATTTTTCTTCTTGTACCTTGTGCTTTGTCAGCTGTACTTTGATCTTATCTGGCTCGTTGGAGATCTCCAGCTCTGAGTCCAGCCTTTTCTCGGCTTCTTCTAACCAGTCTGTCAGCTTCCTCCAGGCCTCGTGGAACTAAAGAAAACAATTTGATGAAACTTGTTTTAATGCACTTTTTTCTGAAGTTTTAGTCAAAGTCAATATAAGAGAGAAAACCACAGCGCTGAAACAATCCTCAGACTGACACAAACGTTTAAATAGTCTTCATGTAGTCACAACAAAACCATCTTTAAAGAGCCTGTTTCTACCTGTTTGGCTCTTTTGCGGGCCTCATCCAGGTGTCGGCCTCGGTCCAGTGACCTCTGGACCAGCTTGTCCCAGCGGGCCTGGACGCTGAGCAGCAGGTTCTTGATCAGAACCACATCCTGCTTCAGGCTGGCAAAGCGAAGCTGAGAGCCGGCCTTCTCCAGAGCCAGGACCTGCTCTCTGTGGGTGTTCACCTCATTGACAAAGACCTGGACAGACACAAAGGGTGGAAAGAGTTACAC
>NW_005187775.1:256278-288089 GCF_000239375.1 Pundamilia nyererei | reverse complement strand
GTTACAGAATCCTGTCCTAACACTGAATTAGATATGTGCAGAAGACTTTTTTGCAACATTCGTTTGCGACCTGCGATAGGAAAGCATTCCTCAGCTGCAGTAACAACAACTAATGCACACGTGCATAATGTCACACAAACCCTAAACTGCTTCCTCTACGCATAAATGTTTTTAGCAGTTAATTATTTTGTTCACAGAGGCACCAAAAATACTTCAACATGTGGGACGTAAAACACTTCGGAAACATGCAAGAGAGACTTTAAATGGTGTAAATTGGCAACGTTGATAAATTCTAACAATTCAGTCACGCGGCAGATCGAATTCAGCGAGTTTCACTTTGGTTTTTATTACAGTGACGTGGATGTTATGGCCCAATCTCAATATCTGATAGCATGATAACACGTCACATAGACATCCCAGTCTGTACTTCAATGTTTATTTATTTTTTATTCTATAAAGTATTTTTTTCAGTTTTTCAGAGTTATAACACCAATGTGTCTAACCACTGTGGGCTGTGACGTGTGCCTGTGTATTGTCCCTGATGATGTGAGTATGAAGGTGTAACGTTACCATGTGTTGCTGTAACTGCTCCCTGGCGGTTTCAGGGAGACCGCCTGTTGGCTTGGCGGCAGACAGCTGGCTCTCGGTCCTCCTCAGCCACTGGAGGAACTCCTCCAACTCCCCATGGAAACCTTCAGCCTACAAAGACACCAGTGAGACACCAACAAGCATGAACAAGTTGAACCTAAACTGAAAATCATGTCATGAAACAATCAAATAGACCTATTATGATGAAATTAATGACAGAGCATCACAATCAACACTTCACGACCATTCATGTGATATAAGATCTACATCTAGCTCAAAAACAATCTAAACAATCACTATGAAATGTATATTTTGTTAATTACCAGTCAAGTTAAATCTAACTAAACCAAGCACAGATCTAATTTTCTGCTTCTTTGCAGTACCTGCTGCAGGGCGGCCTCCAGCAGTTTTTGTCGCTCCTGGGTTTTGAGCAGTAGACTTCCCCAGCTCTGGTTGAGCTGATCGAGCTGATCCCTCAGGTTGCCCGCCTCATCGCCAGGAGAGGACTCCAGCAGCTCAGCGGCAGCGTTGTTCACAGTGTCCACTGTGGCATGATGGGATAGCACATCATTACGTAAAACCTGGGAAGGAAAGAGGAAGAAAGATTTGAATGCTGGGATGGAAAAATATATGCATAAGTGCTCTTCAGAAAGTTAAAACTGATTACAGAGATACACTTCCTGCAGGTAATAACAGGACATACATGGTGTTTAGCCAGCTCAATTTCGATGGCCTTGGGGTCAGAGCTGACGGGTCGCTGTGTGTCCAGAGTGGTGTGTGTGTGGGTCAGCCAGGCCTGCAGTTCGGACAAGGCATGCTGGAACTGACCCAGAGCCAGCAGGGCAGCCTCCAGTTTGTGCTGTGGTAGAAGAAAGACAGTCAAATACACGCAATTCTACAGGATACCAACAAAAAGAACAATATCACCGGCTGCCTCGGGAGAAACAGAACAGCTGAGACGAAGAACAAATTTCAGATTTTAAATGTTAAGATGAGCTTTCATCACCTGTCGTTGGGTGATTTTATCCCCCAGGTTTTCCCACAGGTGTCGTAGTTCGGTCAGCGGCTCCTGGATCATGTCTCTGTCGGTCTGGTCTGACACTTTCTTTAACAGCAGCTCCCCCTGGTGGCTCAGCTTCTCCATGTCAATCTGCTGCTGGTAAACCTCCACCTTGTACTGCTGCTCAGGTCAGTGGAGGCGCAAGAAGAAGAGCGAGGTGCGAAATAAGACAGAGAACAGCTTGTTGTTAGGCACCGATATACATCTGACTTTAAAAAGTGTTTGTAAGATATCTAGATTTTATACACAACTAGTGAAAAATCCAACTATCATTCCAACCTTAAGCTCCTCAATCTGTTGTTTGACAGTTCCCAGGTCAGTTCCCACAGTTGACATTTCACACAGCTTGATCACTGCGTTGTCCAGATAGTCAAACATGGACTGGAAAAATTACACAGAAATTATTCCAACAGTAATCCACGGGAACGTCCTGATCGCCACAGTTAAACTGGTACAAAAACAACTGAGCTTTATATGGTAGCACTGCTATACAGCTGTATCAAGAAAGGGCACAAACCTGCAGTGCATCCTGATACTGAACTGAGGCAGTCATGGCTTCCTCCAGTCTCTCCATCCTCTCTCTCCATGTTCGGTTCAGTCCCTCCCAAGCAGCATTCATCTGAGAGAGCGATAAAAAGAGTCACCGTTTAGTAAAACGTTTCAGAAGGAAATGGTCACTTTTTCACAACAACGTGATCCTGGTTTAAGAATCAGATTTACTTTATTAATCTCAGAGGAAATTGTGATTTCTAACCTCATCTATGGTCTTCTTGACTTCAGGCTTCTCAGTTTCTCCACAAGCGAAGATGAGGTCAGCTCCGAGGGTCCTGACAAACTCCAGCTCTTCCCTCAGGCCATCCGTCTCCGCCTTGATGGCCTAGCACATGCACAGAGGGACATCATAATGACTCGTTTAGCATAAAAATGTGGAGGACAAAGACAAAAACAAACATTTCAGCTGTTGATGAACTCTTTCGTCTTCACGAAGCATGTTTCTGCCTCCTCCATACCTCAGCAGCCTCAATCTGTTGTTTGATGAGCGATGGGTCCACTCCGGGATCCTCCAGGTCTTTCACGATATCTTGGGAGTCTCGGAGCGTGCTCAGTAGCGCCGCCACGTCGGCCCAGAATTTCCCAGCCAGGTCCAAGACATCATTGAGTTTCCCCTCTCTCTCTTCAGCACGCTGCCGGATCTCATCCCATAGGGAGCGCAGGCGGAGGAGGCGGGAACGGACAGCTGCATGAAAACAGGAAAAGAGGGGAGTGACATTTTAAAGAGGTTCATACAGAAACGCTGCTGGTCAGACTGGGAAACACTTCTTAGGTCACACAATGCAGTCTGGTATCAGTTTCATATGTCATATTAGTTTGGATCCTGACATCTCATGTACTGCACTGGTATGTTTGGTCTATTCACTCCCACTACCAGTGCACAGTGAGGCCTTTCATGTTGAGGAGGGCTGCAGGGCATCAAAGCAGAAAGGCCAACACAACAAAGATGCGTGTGTTCTGTCTCACAATGTGCTGAGCAGAACTTCACTGCTGGTTCTCCTCTTTTCCTTTTCTTTTTAAGATTTGATGAGATTTGCGAACTGACCTGGTGACAATTAGAGACCCACTCTCTTCAGCTAGTGAACTTACTGGACTGGAGCCCACAATAAGATTGTAATGGTTTTTACAAAGGTTACAGAAGCCTCTTTGTTCTGAACCACTCCGAATTTTGATGCCCTGTACTCTTAGACAGGGAAATGTTTTGTTCCAGTCAGAGCCTGAATTTTCCATTTCCAGTAAAAGGTTTCAGAGCTGCACTGTTCAGTTTGTAGCTTGTTTATAAGCCAGTTATATGGAGGACTGACACTGCCGAATTAAAACTAAATGACTAATTCAGTATAATCATTAATATGACATTAAATCCTTAATAATGCAATTATAATTGAATTAAAATATAGGCATTTGTTGATTTCTAAAATGTCAAACTGATCATTTTTTCTGAATTAATTAAATTACATTTCAGTCTTTTTATTTATTCAATTCAAATCATATACAGATCTCTCTCTCTCTCTCTCTCTCTCTATAAAAAACTTTTTATTTATTCAATTCAATTCATATCATATATCTATCTATATATAAAAAAAAAAATTTTGTGTGTGAATTGATCGATTTATGATTTTGGCAGTTTTAGTCCTCCATAAACAAGATGTCATGAGATCAGTTAATCCAGCCCCTCATCGCTGGATGCAGAATATGCGACAAATACAACTTTGTGACCTGCCTGCTTCTTTTATGTCTACACATTGTGAAGCTGTCACTGACCGACAGCTTCACCCTCGAGTCACTCACCCTGAGCAGCAGGGTCGTCATGAGCCGCTCGGCCGATGAGCTCCTCGCCGCGGGCGCAGAGGGCGGAGAAGCTTGGCAGCAGTTTGTCCAGCTCCAGTCCCTGGGCTCGGTGCTCTGCCAGCTGCTCCCTGATCTTCTCCACCTCTGCAGCCACGGGGGGAGGCTGCCGAAGCCGCTGCACCGCCCCCTCCAGAGTCTCCAACAGTGGGTCCATCTTGTCGTGAAACTGAGGGCAGAAGGAGACGTGTAAGAGGACGTTTTGACGGAGGAGAGAATTTGATTGAGTTCGATAGCTGGGCGACATGTTGAAAGCGGGAAAATACTGAGATATCGCGTAGGTGGGCAGCCATCTGTGGCAGACTGCACAAACTTTTTTTAAATTATAATTTCATTTCAGATTTCAAGAGAAAATTGAATAAAATATCGCTTGTTCACTTTCAACAAGCCAGCCAGGTTATGTAACTATGACAACGCGGGACTCAAACGTACCACACAAAAGGGAACTATAAATGTAGCAGACGTGTTACAGAAGAAAGAACTCGTGGTTCAGCTCCTAAGAGGATAATCTTTCTAGAGGGAAATCAAACTGCTTGATTATGACAAAACAAATCTCATCTAACCACGAGGAGAGCGCTACGTGATACAGAAGGACTTGAATCAAGCCTGGTGTAGACGCTTTATTCAAGCTTGCAATCATAAACCAAAGGGACCGATCTGATTCAATGTTTTGGTCACTCAGGGTGAGAAACAACATGATTCTTATGAATGTTTCAATCAATAAAACTGTAGCTGACACAAATCAATTCAAGTTAATTTTCCAGTGAATAAACGATTACTTTCAATACTGAACTTTAATCATTTATTTTTAAAAAAATCGATAACAGCTTTCATCCTGCAAATGTGAAATAAAAAGAAAGCCCAATGATTAGCACTTGATTTGTGAAAGTTTTATTGCTTTAGTATCGATTCATTTTTTGTTATTTGATCCAATCATGTGGCCCAAACACACCCTGAGTGTCGGTTTCATGTCAGTCAGGGGTCTTACCTCTACCAGCTGGGTGATTGCAGTGAGCAGTGACCGTGGAGAAAATGGTGGTGAGGGGCAACACGCACAGCACATCCACAATGAACAAGGGATGGAGGAAGGGATGGGGGTTGCAAGGATGAGAGGTGAACATAAGGTTAAGGATTAAAGAGGGAGAGACGAGGAGGTGTAGTTTGGAGTGAGGGATGAGAAGAAAGTGGTGGACAGTGCGGGTGGAGGGAGAGAGGGGAGCCACATGTGGATTGGTTTGAAGAGGGTGGAGAAACAATGCAATGAGTTAAATCAGAGTCATGCAAACGGTACAAACTGATACATCGAGGGCAGCAACACCCGTGATTCAGTGATGTCTCGTGAAATCAAATGCAAAGAAAAAGTTAAACGTCTGTAAAGAAGATTACTTGATAAGAAGATGAAATATGGCACAAAAAATTATGTTTTGCTATGAACGTATGATGAAACACAGTTACATGAGGCTACTTTGGCTAAACAAAACAAAAAAATTCAAAGAAATCTGAAAACGACTAAAATAAAATGTAGCTTTAACTGCACGTGTAAGTAAATGTATCTCCATCAAATCGTGTATCATCTAGTGTAGAGCAGGCATTAGACACAAAAACACACTTGCATACATCTCATGCTGTTATCATGTCAGACGTACTCATTTAGTTGTGGGCTGCAGACACTGCATTAAAGCTCTAAACAGACCTGGGCTCAAAAGCACTTCTTTTATCTGTGCTGAAGGCCACACTGGTGTAGCTACACAAATTTGGCACAGTTTACTAAAATTATTAGACCCAGGTCTGCAGCTGAGGCAAAAACGTCCAAACATTTAGTTTATCCTCCATACCTGTGCAGACTGGGACACCGCCTCATCTAGTACTGTAGCACGACCTTTGACCTCCTCTTTGATGGCCTGGTACCGTTTCTCGGCATCTGCGTAGCGCTGCGTCACACTCGCACCCTCCTGCAGGCTGAGCTCGGCCAGCTGAGGTCCGATTTTCAGCAGCTTGTCGATGTGTGGCTTGTGTTCTGCTATGGACTCCCTGAGCAGCTGGAGAGGAAATTAAAAACACGGATAGTGAGCATTTATTTTAATCAGAAAAGCACAACCAGGTTATGATATTCAAGGTCTTCGCTTACTCTCATCTGGTCCTGCTGCAGCCGGAGAGCATCTGTGTCAATAGCTGGTGGTGGAAGCTGGGCGATGAGGGTCTCAGTTTCACCCAGCCACGGCTCCAGTTCCTCGTAGGTTTCCCAGAACCGAGCCACAAGAACCTGGGCCTGCTCCAGAGCTGAGAACCGCTCGCTGTGGCTCTGACTCACTGCATCATAACGAGCGCTCAAAGAGGCCGTCTTGAGCTGAGGAAGAGGATGACGATTCAGATATAAGAGATTATTTCTGTTGCACTTCTTGAAGGTTCTCACTTTCCTTCCCGTTCACTCAGTACGCCCAGAACTGTGTCTGAGAGCATCTTACCATGAGTGCATCCTTCTGAGCATCACTGCATGCTTCTAAGATGTCGTCTCTGGTGCTGAGGAGCTGATCTACTGTGTCTTTGTGTCGGATGATGTCAATGTTGAACGCCCTCTGCACTTGCAGTTGGGCCACGGTCACGTCAGGCTCCAGACTCAGTGGCCCCAGAGATGCCAGTTTGCGCTCCGTCTCCCCAACCCAGGCCAGCTCTGCATCCACGGCCTCTTCATACTGAAGGGAGGAGTTAGTGTTCAGCCATTTTAACCAATCAAAGTAAAAAATAGAATGAAAATTTAGACTTATTAAACTACTTGCAGTACCTGCTGCGACCTCTGGATGGCAGCTTGTACCAGTTGAACCCGCTGAGTGATGGTTTCATCAGACTGTCGGTAGCGCTGGTTGGTGTCTGCGACGAGGCGGTCCAGGCCTTCCCGGGCTCGCCAAGGCACTAAATCCAGCAGAGCGCTGCCCACCTCGTTCACTGTATCCAACACCAGACGCTTCTCTGCTGACACTTTCTTCAACTCCTGCAACAGTGAAACTTTTAGTTTCATAGAGCACAATCTGCCAAAAAGCAGAAATATTTCCTATTTCAATTCTTTAATATGACCACATGCATCAACGTAAAGCTGAAATAAACTTGTCTAAATGGCATCGAGTGTATCATCTGTTTTTTTCTGCTGCTTGAGTCAAAATGAGAACACCGAAAATGTCACCGAAGAGTGAAAAAACTGGAACAAATTAAATGGCAATAATCCTTTCAATAGCTTTTACAAACTGTTATGGAGTTCCCAGAAATCAATGTTTCTATGGTAACTCAGCTGTGGGTAGGTTGAGATTGGAAAGGCTGAAAATGTCATTATAGACGGGAGTTAAATGAGCTTTTCAGACATTTTGTACAATTTCTTTATTATGAAAATGTTAAAAAAATGATCTTTAAAAGCTGTAAAATGTGGTTGACTGAGCAGCGCACTGGTTACTAAAAAGCGCAAAAGCTGATCGTGTAGTAAAAAAAGATGACGATGCTTCATCGTAGCCTGTTTTAAAGGAGATTCTGGAGAAACTGAAAATCAGTGTGCACATAAGAATGCCTGCAACTGATGCATGCAGTGTTACAGCGATACTCCAAACACAAATTTTTGACCCACTCGCTTATTGGCAGAGGAACAAATACACGGGGAACCTGTGATTCTCGTGTGAAAAACTGGAGCACAAACATTAGATCATCGTGTCTAAATATTTAACTTAAGAAATCCAGTTAAGCTGCCTTTAATCCCTTCTGCGGTCTTCATGTTTGCACACGATTATTTTTATGTTATTTTGGCTAAATGGAAACCGTTTACAACATCCATAAAAACACAATTAACACAAAAAGAAGAATGCTGCCGTTTAAATCTGAAAGTCTGTTTTTAAAAGAATAAGAATCGTAACTACACCCGACTCCTCCCACCTTTTGTCTCTCCTGGTAGGCGGGTGAGGCGTCGGGCTCAACAGTGTTAAGCTCCGTCTCCACACCGTCCAGCCACTGGTTGAGGTCGTCTTGGGCGCTGGCGAATCGCGTGGACAGCTGCAGGGCCTGCTCCAGGGTACGGAGGGCTTTACTGCTGCCGGCCGTCATCTCGGCGTAGCGAGACTTGATGCCGTCGAGCTTCTCCTGGATCAGGAGGACCTCCTCACCTGCAGGACGACGCAGAGGTCAGGTAACTGGGTTCAACCAGGATACGTCAACAAACCATGTGCAGAGTGTATAAAAATATGATCTCCTTCATTCCAGCCGAGCATATTATCTCTGCAGAATCTTTAGTGAGACACACAAACTTGTTCAATCTAAAAAAAAATATCGATATATTCTGTAAAATCTCACAGGATCCTCAGTTTGACAGCTTGGCGCTCCTTTTATGGCCACAACATTTGTCTAACGGCCTAAATATGACAATAAAAACACAAAATGCAGTCATGGGTAGACCAACAATCAACTCACTAAAGGGGGAAGCAGTCAGCATGGCTAATATCAAGATATACCAAGATAAACAAAAACCAGATGTTACAGTCTGGTTCACTGCTGATCAAAAAATATGTGGTTTGGATGCGAGTCTCTCCCCAAGCCTGGACTTTCTGTATCTGTAAAAAACACTGATTTAAGAGTTTCTTTATCCTTTGGCAGATTTAATGCACAACCCGACACCAGACCAACACTTTTAAGTACAAGCCGAAAAAGGAAGAAACTCCTGAGAAGATTCACAAAGACGTGAGCGATCACCTGTGGTCTGTTTGAGTAGAGCTTGTCCGTTCTTGATGGCCTGGTCCACGGTTTTCTTCCTGCTCAAGATCTCTTCATTCAGAGCCTGAGGGAATAAAAGGAGTGAAAATGAACACGAACTGTTTTATTTTTGCAGCCAAAGACTTACTGGAAAAATGTAAGAAATAAAACAGCATCCAAGTTTTATTATACTCACTGAAACTCTGTTTATAATGTTTATTACACTTGATTTAAATGGGTTTAGCTCTGTTTCAGGCTTCTCGGTCCTTAAAGGAGACCTATTATGGTTAGGATCTGTCATATATGTACTGTTACAGTGATGGACGCTCATATTATAAATGACCTAAGAGGTCAATGTAGTCCTTCAAACTCTAAACCAGGGGTGTCAAACATAAGGCTCAGGGGCCAGAATCGGCTCAAAAACTGGAAAACATGAAGTAGTTAATCAATTTTAAACTTTTAACTTTATTTGCATAGGTTTTGCAGCTTTTCCTCATTGACACTACACCAAAGTAGGTAAATAATGGATAAACATGAAATGAAATTAAAATAATTAATTGGTCTGACCCACTTGAGGTCAAAGTTGGCTGTAAGAGGCCCACAGAGTAAAATGAGTTTAATATCCCTGCTCTAAAAGCTCCATTTCAGACAGTCACAGAGTGAGACTGTCCTTAACATTGTCACATGTGAACACTACTATTCACCCGACCCGCCTGCTTGAAACCTTTTGTTTGTGAGGGGCAGCGAGTAAGATGCAACGTGGCTTAAAGGGAGAGGAGTGGATATGAGGTCTTTTATAGCGGATGAACTGAGGGGCTACACCAGGGCTCAGTACGGGATAAATAAAGATTATTTTAAACTGTCAATTACACAAAGCTACTCTGGCAGAGTCCAATAATAAACATGTGGAGCTGGAAGCATAAACATAATAGGTCCACTTTAAATATTCATATTTTTTTATAGTATAAATTGTTGTGATTTTGGAAAATGTGTAACTGAAAGTGTTTAACGCCCATGACACAAACTGTTATCTTACTGAAGGGATCTTATATTTGTGCAGCTCTCTCAGAGACAGAGTTACTAAGTTCTTGAGTTTTGAGGAGATGAAGCGCTTCTAGTGACACTCAGCGTGTGTTCATCAAGTCGTACCAGAGTGTGTTTGTGCTGCTCGGCCAGCACCTGGGGCCGATAGCTCTGTACAGAGACCTGAGCCAGTCTCTGAGCCACCTCCGCCAGCCAGTTCAGCACCTCTACCTCGTCCTCCCCAAACAGCTGAGCGTTGGCCAGTGCCTGCTCCAGCAGGCCCGCCCGCCTGGAGCACCAATCAGCAAGCTCTGAGTGACCAGACCTCACCGATCCCACACGTTCGCTTAACCAATCGCGATCAGCCGCGCAGCTGAGCGGGCTCAGCGATTGGCTCAGCGACTCGAGGTGGTCAACCTCGGCTTCCCGGGAAGACACGTCATCTTGGAGCGCCTGGGAAGTGAAGGTGTGCGTGTGTGTGTGTGTGTGTGTGCGAGAGAGAGAGTGTTTTTGAAGTGAAGGGAAGTGAACAAAGAAAAGAAAAACACAAAGAACATGGATAAAAACTTAAAATATGAGCATGCAGATGATAAAATCATAACCGACAAACATCAATGGATGACTGAATGACTTAAAGAGAAAAAACTTGACACCACTGAAATAAAAACCAAAAAAAGGAAACTCGTAGGAGGTCATGTTTTGATTGTAAATTAGTGCTTTGTGGTTCTAGGATGATTTTCATCAATGAAGATCGCCGACTCTGCTCGTCCGGATGGATGCGTCGTCTTTTCCCTCGACACACGGGGAATGAAAATCTATAAAATCTAAATGCAAGTCAGCGTCTTACCCTAATCGGGTCTCTGGGGGCAAACGGTACCTTGTGTTTGACGATCTGCTGGGTGATCTTTGCCGTCTGGGTTCCCATAGGCTCAGCAGAGCTTAGGCGTCTCTCCGTGGTGCTCAGCCATTCCCCGAGTGGCTCGAGGGCTTCGTGGAACTGAAGAGCCAAAACCTGCAGCTCCTCCAACTGCCTTTGTCTGAGAGACGAGAGGGGAGGAGGTGAGAAAAATCCATGATGAAGAGGAGGAGGAGCGGCAGGAGGAGAGAGGTCTCTTTATTGCTTTCACAGTTTGTTTTTTGTGTCACTGACAGATTGGGTCTTGGATGTTTGTCATAAAGTGGTTATATCTTTGTTTATTAAATGTTTCTCATAAATAATTCAGCTTAAAAGTATTTCATGAAAAGATAAAACAGATTACTGTAGCTAGACTGAGGCAGAGGGAGGATTTGCAAAGTGGTAAGAAAACACGACTTTTGTGCGCAGATAAGTGAGAGTCATTGCCAAGAAAAGCTTATCGCGTGTTTGTACAGAAAGCAACACTGTGTGTGTGTGTGTGTGTGTGTGTGTGTGTGTGTGTGTGTGTGTGTGTGTGTGTGTGTGTGTTCAAGAAAGACGCTGTAATAAACTCCAGAGACATGTCAGAGATTCTTCTATCATCCGCTACAGCTTGCAGCCGGGCATGAATGTGTAGTAACATTATACATTATGACTCCTCTACTTTTCACGAGCAGACACATCAGAGGTATCAAACCTCTTAGCTGTGCTTTGTGTGTTGTGTATTTATGTGTATCATTTCCCTGGTGAACAAAAGAACCTCTAAAATTACACCACAGGAACCAAAAGTTATGATTCCAACATTTCTTCAGAGACAGAGGCGTTCGATGGAGCCACACAGATAACATGATGTTGAGGTAGACTTAAGTCACAACGTTACACGCAGCAAGGAACATCTTAACTCATAAATCATCTCTGCTGCGTTTTTCTTTAAAAAAGGATAAAGATTTAGACTTTAGCATTGACGACGCTGAAGGGGACTAAAAACAGAAAACACCATCAGAGCTTGGACCTGGGTTCTTCTCACAGAACCTGGTACAGTAGCTCTCAGGTATTTTGTAGGTGCAAAGCAAAGCAGACCCACATCTGCATGTTTTTATGTGGACTAATCAGAGCACTGTGTTGAAGATATGTGGACAACTCTCGAAAACGAGTATTAAACTAATGAAAACTGCTGCCAGTGTTTGTGCTTCTTGCATACTTTTCTGTTCAGCAAATCAGCGCTGGATTTAAGCGTATCGTCACCCAAATCAGGATACGCAGATCTGGCTTTTCAGAAGACCGCATGAGAGCGTCTTTCTGTCACCAGCAAAGACTGTAAATCCCACTTTGGGCCACCTTAGCTGTGAGGGGCTTTACCTGCCGCTGGCCTTGTCCAGCAGGTCAGACCATCTCTCTGCTAGACTCTGCAGCTGGGTCTGGATCTTCTCTCGGTCCTGAGAGTCTGCTGTGGCTGCAATCCTCTCTCCTTCAGCCTGGATCATGTCCACTGTCGGTCTGCGGTCATCTAACAATCTCTGGAGGAGCTGAAGGACAGGAACACACACTTAGTGAAGTTTGGAGTATGAACGAAATAACAGACCGCATTTCAACAGCAGTGGAGTCTGGAAATGGATCATAAAGTTAAGTAACACCTGATTAAAACAAAAACTGAACACAATAATGAAGTTGGCTTTTGAGCTTACGCATTAGAAGTCATCGGTTTATCTTCTCAATAACACTACCTAATTAAATTTGATAGTAATTACATTTCTGTCAACACGCTCTCATTTTCAAATCAGAACGTGAAAGCTAATCCGTCCATGTTTGTCAAAGGGCGGCGTGACTAAAATCAGAAAATATGCCTCAACAAAGCATGCAAGTCTGTGCTAATGTGTCTGAGGCGTGAAAGGAGTGAAGGGAATCAGAGAAAGTCTCCTTTTTTAATAAAATCAATTTGTCTGATAGAAAAGATATCGGCCAACCTGCACCATCTAAACTGTTAAACATTAACAAAGGCTGTTGTCACCTTTGATCGGACTGTTTGCACATTAAGAAACGACGTCTCTCATTGTTACTTCCTTCCTGCTTAGATATCAGCCCCACTCTCCCTGCTTTGAACCTCTGCTGACAGCTCGGCTTCAGAACGTACCCCCCCTGCAGGTGACGTGACTCTCCGTCACGGAGGTAAACACATGTGATTGATCGCTGGCTGAGACTACGGCCCCATATGTACACAAACACAGGAAATGTATGTAGGATAAACAAGGGAAGGAGTCTGACTGTGTCTCTGAAAACAATACAACTCCACCATGTGTGCACATATGTGTGTGTGTGTTTTTATGCCAGTCTCGCTGGCAGACGGTCAGCTGGGGCCGTTTGGATGCCAGTCAGACGGACCATTGACCGAGTGTACATGTGTTTGTGTGCATGCGCTCGTCATTCAAATAACTTTTTGAGGTTGTTTGAGGATGAAGGACACTGAGGACATCTGAATAGCATAAATAATGCTGCTTTAAATCTGTGAAATTTAAAATCAGAGCAGACGCGGAATGAAAGCCTCACTTATGACCTAAAGCAGGGGTGCCCAATCCCGGTCCTCGAGAGCTACCGTCCTGCAGCTTTTAGATGCATCCCTTCTCCAACACAGCTGAATCAAATGGTTTGATCTCTACAGCATGCCATCATGTTTGGCAAAGGCCTGATAACAAGCCATTCATTTGATTCAGGTGTGTGGGAACAAGGATGCATCTAAAAGCTGCAGGACGGTAGCTCTTGAGGACCGGGATTGGGCACCCTTGACCTAAAGCAACTCACTGATGCTGCTGCGTGTTGTGCTGCTTTACTTTACACTGAAACTGTTCGTCACGTTTGCCCTCCTCTCTCATCCCTCTCGTACCTTTTGCTCTTGGATCTGGGCCTTGACCACGCGGTACTCGGCCGATGGAGGCTTCTGATTCGCTACCAGCTCCTCTGTGTCGCTCAGCCAGCTGAGCAACGGCTCCAGAGCATCCTGGAATTTCCCACAATGCAGCAGGGCCTCCTGCAGCTGGGCGATCCGCTCTGCCACCTGAGGACAGCAGAGATGATTGTGAACAGGGAAACAAAAGTGATTCGTAGGTTTCATAGAGTCAAGAGGTTATATCTTGGGATAAAGAAAGAGCCAATAAGCTCCAAAGGAAGACAATCCCTAAAGACTTTCATGTACTTATGCAGAATTAAAGAGAAGAAATAGTCATGTTAACAGCTTGGCACTTAACTAACAGATTTAAAGAATAGTGAGGCTTATGACGAGTTTGCTTAATACAGACTCGTCCACTTGTCAGGTGGATTCTGAGTAAACTGCTAGCTGGTACCCTTCAACTCAGATATCTGGAGCCATGAACTGGACTGCACGTTTGTTTCTTGGTGCCTTTTGGAGCATTTTGAATCAAATTCACTCTAAAAACAGTTTTCACTGCTGTGTGGTTATTTATAGAAACACACAGTGCATGAAGTGAGAAATTATTTTAACATCTTTGTCACCAGTTTGCACAGAATGTGGAGGCAGCTTTCTAACAAAGCTTCATTCACTTCACCCTCTCAGCAAACTATGATAACACCTGGCTCCAAAAAATCCCCAAACAGCGCTGATAAAAATGCTAAACTTAAGAAATCAAAAGAAAATCTGTGACTGTGTACATCCACCTTTTACATCTACAGGTAAATATATATAGAGAAGTATAACAACAAGCTGCCACTGCAGCTACAGTAAAAGGCTCAAAATGTGATTTAAAAAAGGACAACGTTATAACTCTTAATTTTCTTAGTCTTTGATGTGATGCAGAAGACAGTGAAAATTAAACATCTTTGCTGAGATAATGAAACACACACAGGAGTCGAGACCAGTACAGATGCACCAGTGAGCTTTAAGTATTTGGTTTTACCTTTAAATCATCTCCAAGGCTGAGTGGTTACAGTGATTACGCTGCTGATTTTGGCCTATTATCTGTTTTCCCTGCCTGATCCTGATGGTTTAGACCATCACTGGATCTTTTCTAGAGCCGTACCCGCTTGTTGAGTGAGTTCCATTGGAGGTTGGTGGTCTCCAGGTCGTGCTCCAGCGCCTGGGTGTCGGTGTGTTTGGCGGCGCTCTGGATGAGACCCTGACCCACTGCGTTGACGTGCTGCAGCTTTGGCTGAATGCTGTCTACCTGCTCCCTCTCCACAGCCTGAGAGGAGAAGGAAGAGAAAGAAAGGGGTTTGTCACTGACTGTTTGACTGACTTACTCCATCCATGAATTATTAAAAAAAGAAAAGAAAAAATGCAGAAGGAAAGAAAGAGTTTCAACTGTTTATTTAAACACACAGTTCAGCAGCAGTCTGCAGCCAAAAATACACCACATACTCAATCTGCACGACAACAATTGGAAGTGAACCGTCCCACTTTATGTGCCTACATATAGAAGTGGATATACTGGATAGAGAGGAGTGGGAGACAGGAAGGGAACTGGAAAAACGAGGGTGGAGGGAGGAGGAGAAAAAAAAAGGGGGGGTTGGGGGGGGATTACGAGGATTAGAGGTTTAGACGAGTAACAGGATGGCTGGAAAAGGCTGAGTTGACAACACACACACAAAGTGTACCGTATGGGTGCACACAGCCCTCACTCGCTCACACCCCCAAATCCACACACAAACAGGCAGGCAGACCTACACCAACACACGTTTATAAAACATACACACACAACTTTGCCTGTCTGGCCACATTAATCACGCATGCACGTCACAGTGGAGGGCTGGAGCCATCTTGTGATGACAATAGAAGCAGCCATCCGACGCTAAAGACAACCAGACTTGACTTCCCAGGCCGAAAAAGACTGAGCGATAGCCAATAAGTCAGTCTCCCTCTCTCAGAGTAAAACTGTGTCACGGCTGTAAGCAAACACATTCTGCAGCGGTGACGGGTCCCGTTTGGCTCACCGATGGAAAACTGCAAAGCTCTCCAGCAGCTAAGGTGTCAGTAGTAAACTGAGCGGTATTAATCTGCAAGTTATTTATCTCGAACTTGGGAAAAATAAAATATATTAGATTTTTGAAACCGTATATTGACAATCTAATATTATTACTCGTCCCGTGGTAACTGTGATGGGCGTTTTTCATATCCTACATTTCTTTCAAAGGCCCCACAAAAACATCACATGACAAACCTGTGTGACTTCTTGACTATAATTTCCGCATTTCAGAATCTGGAGTTCTTCCCAGACCTATAAATTCTTGTTCCTGTTTGGTTTATTAATGCTGTTTTTCTAGAGGGGTAAACAGTTTTCGCTGCAGACTTACTGTGAAGAAAAATAGCCCCAAACCACGACCTAATGCAATAAAATGTCAGGACAAAAAGAATGACATTCTGCTAAATTCCAGTAAACCATCCTGTTATATCCAACAATTTGCCAAATCCGCAAGACAAGGTTGAAAATTTCACAGTATTCCACCAACTTTCTGACCAGTGGGAACGCTGCAAACCACCACAAAGGAAATCTTCTTGGCTGCCTCTGGGATGAAATCCCATCAAATGGGAATCCATGACAGTAATGCCGGGCTGAGGGGCGGGGAGGAGGGGGCTGTCGTGAAAACATTTGAGAAGTCCTGACATTTAGAATCGGTCCAAAAAGGGAGAATTAGGTCTGGTGGTGGTGGTTTGTGATGCTACTGCAGCCAAACCCCAATGGCCACACAAAGAGACACACACACACACAATAACCAGATGTGCACATCCAGGCCACACATACACAAGACTGTGGTAAATCCAATGCCTGAGGGAAAATAGCTGGTGTTAAACACTGAGGAGAGGGGGGCTCACTTAAAGCGAGTGAGAGGACAAAATGGGAAAATAAAGGTTTGGGTTTCAGGGAAATGCCACCACAGATTGGGAGCATTCACAGCTGAAAGTGTTACCAAAGTAATAATGTAATACTGTGTTAGATAAATGGGTCATTATTTTCACTATGAAATGTTAGATATGTTGTGTTTTTGTAAAATTGTAAGATGCAAAACAATCCTGCATTCATCGATTTAAAGTCAGGTGACAGTGAACAGGTGGAAAACTGAACTTTCCACAGATTTCTGTTCAAAGTTTTTCTATTAGATTCACTAAGAATAATCAAAGGTTATCTTCAGATATCCGCATTCTGCTAAGTAATGTTTTTTTAACGTGATAAAATGTGGAACTAAAGAGTGAATTTCCTTCAGGCTTTTAAATTTATGATGAAAAATAAATCTCGAGAAGAAGAATTACCATTCAGGACATGATTTGTTGAAGTCTAAAGCTTTGAAATCCTTACACCCGGATTTATGATGTGCTGGAGACGTTTACAGACTCGCTGTTGTAGCTGGACTGGAAGTTGTTGAGCTGCAGTTGGTCATAATCAAAGGCTTTACAGGTTTCTGCTCATCTGGTTTATATATGGCATCAAACTACAAGTCGTCCATGCCAGCACGCACGTGTGCGTTTGTGCGTGTACTTCCATATCTGTGTGTTTATAGGATTCTTTTTTTGTGCAGAAGTGCTAATCAGTGTGTGTAATTATGTGTGTGTGTACACGAAATGACTAAGTGTTCTACAGGTATTAGTCGCTGTGCATGATTAAATATGAATGAGCCGTTTGTGTGTGTGTGTATTCCCGTCCAGTTTGGACACAGCTGTGTTGTGGTGATGGGCGTCATAGCTGCTTGGAACAGGAAGTCTGTCGGCCAGAACAACAATGACTTTAACCATGACCCGCTCCACCCTTCGCCTTATCCTGACGTGTGTGTGTGTGAGATAGAGGAGAGCAGAAAAGGAAAAAACAGGGAAAGTCCGCCCATTCATCACCTACACACACGCACGCATGCACAGAGATGTATATAAAAACGTTATAGGTTGTGTGCGCTTGCATTTCTGTCTGCTCTCCCTCCTTTTTCTTTCTTTTCTTTCTGCCTCTACTTCAGCCGCCCTGCTCGCTCTCTTTCTCGCCAGCTCTGAGTAGCTGAATCTACTAAACCAGAGCTCTGGAAAATGTCCCACATACTTGTCATTCTTCTCTACCTCAGCCAGCAATGCAGCAAAAAAATAAGAATTAAAAATGCACCCAAACTCTCCGACTGATCTTACTTAGCTTTACTGCCATACTCAACCTTTCTCCTCACGTCATGTCATCATTCATCTTTCTACCTCCTCTCATCTTCCTCTCGTTCTCCCCGCCATAGCCGCCTCCTCCTCCCGTCTCCCATACTTCCCCTTCTTCCTACTCAAACTCTCCATCTGGACTGCAAACCCACACTGGCTTTCTCACTTCAGCCGCAGTTCAGCGTGGACAGGCGATATAAAACACTGGGATGAAGGCGGATCTGAGTAAAGCTGGAGAAGGTTGTGAGGTGTTGATACAGGAGGCTAAATAAAGCTCCGTTTGCAGTATCTCAACAGTTTAAAGAGCTGGTGAAATGCTTAGAAATTTAGCAGCCAATTCCCAGATTTAAGTATTTGGCCTGTGCCTCAAAGGTTAACAGTTTGATAAGCGAATCTTTCAAAGAGGATAAATAAATAAAAGAAACTTGCCAAACATTAAATATTCACAAGTGAATAAGCAACAGAATCAAAGCTAAAAATACAAGATTTATAATTTATATATTAGAAATGTGACACCCAAAGACTCGCATCTGCTTCAACACAACCGAGTGGGAGCGGTGTGGTCACGTTCTGATTCAAACGAAAGCAGCTGACATCACTTTTTTCCTCCAAGGGAGCCACACCCAGTTAAAGAAAGCTCTCATGTAAAACAACTGTTCAAATTATTTGTCTGTATGTGCACCCCCCCACTGCTCGCAGCTGGAGTCTGATTGAAAAAACATGCTTTCAGGCCCTGAAGGAAACATCCATCATGAGATCACAGGCAGATACTGTCACTTAGTGATTAGTAGATTAATGAAATCATGATTTTAATGACTCCCAATGACTATGAAAATGAGAAAATAGAAAAAAATGCTTATGTGCTCAATCTGTCTTGTGTCATTAATCCCTTTCAGCCCTTTCCCCCCCTAAAAGCCCAAACTCACTCACCGTGGAGATGAAGGAAAGAGAGCCTTTGTTCAACAATAGTCACCTAGAGGTTAGCAAAAGCTTTAACATGGTTTCCAAAGGAGAATCCATGTTGGAAAAGGATTATTAATGATCGCCTGCTTGCCAGCACCTGTTGATTTTTCTGCACAAAAACATTCCCTACTCTGGGCATGCCTCCTGACCAAAACACCACAAAACAAAAACCCACAACTTTAACACATCCACTGGTTTAACTGGGCTGAAATTTATGTTGTTGCTGAAGTGAGCAGTCAAGTTAAACGACTATGATCTCAGTTCTGACCAAGAATAATGGCGAGCACAGTGAACATGTGACTGTGGCGCTGATGTTTAACAACACGGATGCAGAAAGAACTCGCGATCCCAGCAGGAATATTCTCACTGGATCTCGAACTGGAATTTCGCATCACGGTAGCTGCACGGCGCATCGATCGCACACACGGCTCAGATTTGGAGCTGTGCGATGGCATATGTCCAGAACATCAATTTCAGATCGCGGACATGCTGGCTGTTAACACACAGAGACGCAGCAGCTTTCCTTTAACTGTTACCATTACGGTTACAAACATGCACGAAAGAAAAAAAAATAAGAAAAAGGAAATTAATAACACACAGCACTTGCATCTAAAAAGATCTGGGCTCTGCAGGATGTTGCTCAGCTTTTCCGACTTGTTATCGAGGCTTTAAAGTTGCTCTCTGAACTGCGTCCTCTCCTTTCATCTGCCTTTCCCTTCATAACCGATTTCTGTTACTATGAAACTTTGTGAGTGCTGGTGGTCAAATCACAAACATCTTCTTTAAGAGTGTCTGTGAAGCTACAACTGC
Source organism: Pundamilia nyererei (assembly GCF_000239375.1). Classification (NCBI taxonomy): domain Eukaryota; kingdom Metazoa; phylum Chordata; class Actinopteri; order Cichliformes; family Cichlidae; genus Pundamilia; species Pundamilia nyererei. The sequence goes on along the minus strand of NW_005187775.1, from coordinate 268,508 downwards.
TTGAAACTTGAGAGAAGGTGAGATGAACCTGCTGTGCGATGAAGAAGCGTACATGAGCAATAAAGAGAAAACCAACAGGAGAAAATGAGCACACACTGAACTGGTCCTGACAGCACTGCCCAGACTTGCTTTTCTTTAACCCCCATCCTTCCTCCTCCTCCTCCTCCTCTCTCGCCCTTTCCCCTTCTCTTCCTGCCTCAGCTCTCGTCTCTCCTTCTCTTCCTGTCTTCCAGCCCTTATCCTTCCTCACTTGCTCTTTTCTCTCCTTTCTAATGGAACAAGAAAAGAGGAGAAAGGAGGAAGGGGAAGAAATCTGTTTCCCCACTAAACCGCAAAGTGAAAATGGTATTGTCGGTGAGGTTTTCCTTTAATCCACGGTCTAAATAAATCTGACACAGGGATGAAGGGAGCTAATAGGTTCATAAATCCCATTTGAAACCAGCCAACCTGTATTTGAACACCAACAAACAGATACAAATCTCATGCAAATGTGGACTGCATTCAAAACACACTGTCCCAAAACCTCGCCCCACTCCTTTTCTTCCCCTGCACTGTCCAACCAGCAGTTTTTTTTCAGGGGGGGGAAGGGATTTTTAAACATTTACTTCATTCACAGGATTAATCATCTTCTGCATATTTGTGGGATTTTTTTGTGCTAAATCACTCCCTGAGAGACGAAGAAATGGAGGAATTCTGAATTATTTCCATCTTTTTTTCCCCTCTCTGGTGTTTCTCTTGAAAAATCTCCCTGGATTTTAGTGCTCTGTGTTTTTAAGAGTTTGTCTTCTCGTTGATATCACAGAAAGAAAGAAAGAGAGAGAGGTGGGAGTGACACAGCATGAGGCAAAGGGGGAGGTAAAATATGTAAAAATCACTAAAAACACTGCAAACATTTGATGTACTATTGATGTATTTTAAACACAACTACCTTCAGTTCTAGTGGGAGATCAATGTCTCCCTGCTTTTGCTTTAATGCTCCACATCCCCCCTCCCTCTCTTCTCCGTCTTTTGCAGGTTTATCCCAGAGGCGGATGTTCACAACCGGAATTATCACATCAATTGAAACACAAATGTATGAGCTGCAGACCTTAATCCACCTGGCTCGATCTACCCCTGCTCGTCTGTCTCTCTGCTTTTTCATCTGCCTCTTCAGCCCGTTTGTTTCCACCGTTTCATCTTGTACTTGTTCTGATTTCAGCAACAGCTGAAAGCTACAGCAAATCTTTTTAAGACCCATTTATTAACGCCACACCGAACCTTTCAGAAGTCATTTCAAAAGAAATATTAAGGCGTTAAGCTGACAAAAGATGTCTTTCCTTCTAGCGGAACATAATTTATATGCAATGTGTAAAAACGTGCAGGATATAAAAAATATAATAATAATTCTAAAATGTTACAAATGTTTCAGATTTTGTTTTGACTGATCTGTACGGACTGAGAGAAGTTTGTCGCAACAAAGGGAAAAACCTCTTATGACTACAAACCAGCAAACTTTAGAACTGAAGAACGAAACCCAGCAAGCGCTACAAGCTGCAGTTCCTCCAATGGCCACTGGAGGCCGACTCAAAAGCGGAGTTAACGCTTATGCACTAGTTAAAGACTTCATTTTTGGCCTCTAAAGCCAGTTTCCATTTCACAGCAACTATATGGCAGATGTCTGGATTTTTATTTTATTTTATGTTTTTAAAAGCTTTCTAGTCTAAATTTTATTAAGGCTTGAATTTAGGGCTGTAATATTTGTGTTTTTTGGAGCATTTTTAATGCATTTACCTCCCAAATAATGTGTCCTGTTGTGTGTTTTTACTAGTGCTAACAAAAAACTCAAGCACAGACACGTAGCTGTGTCTGTGCAAAACGAGTTATAGTTTATTGGTGCAGCTTGCTCATAAAGCTTGGTCATAAACAAGTTGCTGTTAGCCTGGGTCAACACGTTCTTGCCACGTCTAAATACATTTTTATCCCAGGCCAGAATAAATATTTAGGCCCTCCTCAGATTTTTGCACTACATCTTGAAACAGTCTTCAGCGTGCAACAACAACAACAAGCGATGGCACTGTTGGGAGGGATGATCTGGATCTTGTTCCGTTTCAACATCAAAAGCACCACAACTAAATAAAATGATTCAGAGCATCAGATTTTATAGGAGCCAACAGAGACGAGTAGCTACACTCCTGAGGGAAGAGATCAACCCTAATCTCAGTGTCATTCACAGCATTATACAAGGTTGGATGCGGTCATCCGTGACGCTGTAAAACATCACAGAGCTGAGTCATTTTCACATATTTATTGACTCTTAAAAGTCTCCTGTTGTTCTCAGTAATCACCCCCCCCCCCAACCTTTTTGTTCACAAATTCCATTCTGCTCATGAAGCTTAACTTGAGGCTTCAACATGAGAGTCTATCAACCAATGAGCGATGTCATTCATCCATCTTTTACATCCACTCCGTAGCGACTACCTCTGATGTGAGCCTTTAATCATTTAAGACCCTTTTAAGAACTTCAAACCTGTGTCTGCAGAGAGCACCCAAAGACAACAAAATGTTAACCATGAAACAAACTCTTTCAGAACTGTCACTCAGTGCATAAGCTGCCATCGTTCAGCCTGTCTGTACTGTATGTTCCCTCGCTCCAGTTCATCAAACAGCATGCAAAGCTCGTCCATCTGTCTGTCTGTCTGTTTGCGGGACACGCATACACACACTGTGCTTTAAAATGAGCTCCATGCTAATCCAAAGACCTTCTGCTTGTGTCTGCCTGCCAGCGTGGCTCTCTTATCTTTGTACTAAGGCCTCGTGTACCACTAAAAGGTGCTTCCCTGTGAAAACAAAAGCTTCCTCCACCCTACCTCCCCTGTCGCCTGTGTTTTTGTGCCTGCTCCTTTGTCTTAATAAACTCTGTCAGTTCATCTGATGGTATCTGTCCTCCCCATGGTTGTCACATCATCCCTTTTCAATTAATTTCTATCAGCAACTGAACATGAAAATTGCCTGGTATTTGTTTAAGTGTACGCACTGGTTTTAAACGAGAGCAGAATATTGAAGTGGGAGGGAAGAAATAAAGAAAGAAGAACAAAGAGCACGAAAAAAAAAAGACGTGAAAAAGACGAGTTTAACGAAGAGGAAAAAAGTAAAAAGCAGAAGCAGAGGTGGACGTACCGAGAGGCAAACAAGACAAAGACTTTAGAGGTCAAAAACAAGCAACAAAGTCCAGCCCACAGTTTGAGTGTTAGTCCTGACACATCCTTATCTGATATCCAAGTTTATACTCCCCGGACAACTTCACACACTGTTTGTGCAACCATGCTGGCAGAGGCAGGTCCACTCACAGAAAGCCGCCGTATTTACCTCTCACCTCTTTATCTCAGCGACAAAAGCATCCAAGCATGCAACAGTCAGTTGAGAAGAGGAAGTGTGAGTCTGAATACAAAACACACAAGCATGCATTGAAAAGAACCTCTTTGGTCACCTTTCAGGAACGTGAACAGAACCCTAGAGTCAAATTTCCCGATTGCTGTCCACTAGTCATTACTGTGAAACAATAAACAGCACAGTGTTTCCATGGCAGCGCAGTGTTACTAATATGCATACTGAGGTTCAGGATCAGTGCAGTGATCTTTAAATTATTTTCTCAGAAAAAAACCCTGCTAAAGTAAATTCTAGTCATCTCCTTCATGAATGAAAGTTTTAATTGGAGCTCTTTGTATATCTAAGTTGCAGACCTGCAAAAGGTCTCATACAGATTTAACAGCCTTCAAATTCTACACTACATAAATATTTAAAAGGTAAGTATAGCCAGGATGTTGGCTTGACGAGTGGCAATCCTAGTTTTACCATTTTTAGTCTTAAAAACATCATCCAGAGCCTTTTCTTTCCTCCTCTGCAACAGGCCTGGTGTCATTTCAGGTCACCTGGAGCTCAGCGCTCTGTCCTGCTGCAATTCTCCTGTTTTACATCTGAGGAGGGAGCGAACATGACATCTGATTGCATTAAACTGAGGCCAGAGCAGCTGTAACTGCAGGGAGAACAAACAAACGAGGACTGATAACACAGAAATCAGTTACACACCCAACCACACACTCACCAATACACGGCGTAATGTACTCTTAAACCCACACAGGGTACAATAATTCGGCCGTTACCCAAGAGCAGCCAACGTTTACCTGGATAAAAAATATAATGTAATAAAACACGACCAGGAGCCTGCGTCGTCAGCGTGGCAGCAGGTGCATCAGCGACCACTCAAACCGCACATTGCTCATACATAATGTACGCGATGAGAAGTAATTACCTTTTTTGCCTTACCTTAAACCGCTAGGGTCATCGTGTTAGAAAAATTTCCCAAAACAAGACGACATTTTTGTTTTATAAGCAATACACTCACACACAGACATTACAAACAGCTCGCCTCTCTTCATGTATGCAAACATCTCAAAGGAGATATGATAGATTTGCTAATATCTTTAATCTCTGAAACCAGCTTTACCCTGTTCGAGCAGCTACGGTTCATTATCAGAACTGCAGCACATTTTAAAAACACGTGAGGAGCAAAAATAAATAAATAAATTCTGAGTCAAGAAGCAAATCTAAGCCAGACGCTGACACCTAGAAAGCAGGACAAGCTGTCAAACGTGCCATCACGATGACATAAACCCATATAAATACACACCTCCGAGATAGAAGACCCGACGCAGACAAAACAAGTCGAATACTGAATGCAGATAAAGATGAGCGCGCTACAGTCACTGACAGGCCTCTGCTGCGAGTTTCACGTCAGGCTAATTTTGCTGCATTTATAAAAAATTCATATCGGTAACTTGCCTGTGCTCCAACTCTGATCACAAACTCAGAAATCAAATCAATCCAAACAGAAAAGTCACCCAAAGGTCTCACTTGGTATACAAACACAGCCTCATAAAACACCTCAAGCACCTTTCTCACAAATAATTCAAACAACGGGGAAAACTTTGGCCTGTGTTACTCGGGAACACACACATACACAGACACACACAGCTGGGATACGAGCAGCTGCCCTGACTCTGTATGGGAAACAGACGTTCGGTACTCTATATACAGACAGCATAAACACAACAGCAGCACGGCCTCGGGGGAAGCTGTTTTCAACTCTGCATTCGCGATCAGCTCTGCAAGTAACCTGCAGGCCTTGACCATCTCGCAAATAAAAAGGTGATCAATCAAATGCATGCGAGTGCGGATCCCAACCCAAACACACACATATTATAGGTATAAACAGAGTAGCCCTGAGGCTAGTTTCCCATGAGCAGCACAACCCCCGCCCCGCTTAGCATCATATTGCAATAATTTAAATCCCTACTACTGAAACACAACTAGCTAATTATGGCGTCTACATAACTTCTCCACCACTCCCTCCCTCCACATACATTTTCCATGCCATGTCTACATCAGTTATTCTCAACACTCGGCTACCTGACCCAATTCTTTTTCCACGCTGTGCCTCTGTGTGCTCACATGTCCACATCTAATGGATCATTGCTAAAAACACATTTTTGATCTTCTGCTGGCAAACTTTTTTTATTAGGGTAAATTTTGATACCAGTAAACCAGGAGTTTAATTTAATGCTTTCTCTTTGTCAGCATGGCATTTATAGACACTGGTCTGTTCCAAATCAATCGGTTTTAGTGCATTTACGCAATCCCAGATATCTAAATGGCACAATTAAACGACACAGCAGCACAATGTGTTATTGTAAATGGGTCATCTCCGAGCACAATGCGAGTTTATGTACTCTAGATTTACCCTGGGTCAACTCAGAGTATGAGTCCAAAACACTCAAAAAGAAAAAAAAAAAAAAATCAAACACCTTGATGGTCAAACTTTCAAAATAAAAGCATACCTCTGACTGTGTATCAGGGTTGAAACACGGTAATGCAGTCGAGTCGTTCTCTGATTCAGAACCACGTTCTATTTCTACACGGGGGTCTGCGGGTGAAGCTGTGGGGCGCTCGTCTTCCTGGGGCGCACAGGCTTGAGCTCGGTTCGTCTCCGTCTGTGCAAATAGACTCTGTAGCAGACCTGGCTCAAGTTGGTCCCAGGCCAGGTCTCTGCTCGTGAGAGGAGGAACGTCAAGAGCGGAGCCATCTGACTCCCAGTCACTGTCACCTGTCATAGAGCCCAGGACAAACTCCACCCCGTCCATCCCAGACTGGGTACCCTCAGAGTACGAGTCCAAGTCTTGCTCCTGAGTATCCTCACAGGCTGAGCCAACATCTGAAGGGCCGGGCTGGGGGCGTTCAGGTGCTGCCATGTAAACAAAGCTGTCAGGCGAAAGAAAGGATCCCTCTTCCTCCTCGGGGTCTTGGCAGCAGGGTGGTTTGGGGATAGGACTGGGAGGAATTGAGTCTTCAATTGGAGAAGGGGGATAGTCACTGGGGTACTGGGAAGGCGCAGACACAGCCAGGTAAACAAAACTATCTGATATTACAAAAGCTTCAGAGTCTTTAGAATCCAAACATGCGCCACAAGAGTCTGTGTTAGAAGGTGATTGAGGTGAAGAGGCAGGTGGTGCTGAGTGTGTATGCTCAGAGTCTGATCTGGGGGTGCTAGCAGTCATTTTGGGTGTGGCTTCTGGATCTGGGGCTAGTACAGATGTGTCCAGTACTGAAGCTACATCTGTGGGGACATTTAAGTTTTCAGTGTCTGATCCAAAAGATGTCCCCTCTGGGTCAAATATTATTGCCACAGAAGGCTTAAAGTCTGAGGGGACAGGAGCGTCATGACAGGAAGTTTGAACGTCAACATCCTGTATACATTCATCGTCGATTTCTTTTTCAGCCATGTGCGGAGGCTCAAGGGAGTGATCCATGAGAACTCCCTCGCTACTGTCCAAACTCGGCTCAGATTGGTCATACACATCCCACTCTGTTTCTAACTCCTCTTCCTCTTTCAATTTCCCTTCATCGTGCTCAATCTCTTCCTCCACATGTTCCACCTCCTCAGCATAAGGGTTGAGAGGGCTTTGAGATGGAGAGGAGGCTCTCTCTTTGTAATCCTCTCCGTCATGCTCTGATGACGCCCCGCTGTCCAGGTCTGTCTCAGTCTGTGCAGCTTTGTCTTGTTCACAGTCTGTCTGAGTGAGGTTACTGGTACCAGTTCTGTCTGGCTGGGATAAACGGCCCCCGCTGGAGTCTGTATCCAGCTGCTGACCAAGTGCAGAGTCTGTTGGGTAACTCATCTCCTCTTCCTCTACCTTACTCTCCACATTATAGTCAATGTCACAATCTTCATCTATGAAACCATGTTCTTTTTTGTGGTCTTGTGCTTTAATCAAGTCAAAGTTTATCATTTTTTCATTGTGCTCAGAGTGAATTATGTTCGAGTCTCGTGTGGTTTTATCTAAACCAGGATCAAGACCATCAGGCTCTGTAAAATTAAATGCATCTATAGGAAGAGTTCCTTCAAAATCTACACAGCCAGTCTTTGCTTCCACCTCTCTATCCTCTTCCTCCGAATAAGGAAGCGTGTATGGGTCGAGAGGCTCAGGGTCCACACTCATCTCCACTCCCTCCTCTCCTTCATCTTCTTGACATTGCCTCTCCAGCTCTAAAAAGAGGTCATCTGACTCTGCTCCCGAGCTGGGACAAGGTGAAGCACTGGGGACCCCAGGACCCCCAAATCCAGTAGGGGGAGTCAGCACAGGCCAATGTCCAGAAGAGCCCGTTAAATCCCATCCCTCTGATTCCAGTGTTTCCCTGTGCCATGCCTGTTCAATGATCTCCCTATTCTCTAATTTAAGAACAGCCTCCCACTCCCTTTCCTCTCGCTCAGCTCTCTCCTCCTCTGCTTTATCCCTTTCTTTTTTCCAGGCCTCCTCCTCCTCCTCAAGTATTCTTCTAACATTTCTCCGCTCCTCTTCTTCGAGCTCCTGAAGAATCCTGTGCTCATCCTCCTCAAATTTGAGTTCAGATGCTGTGCGTTCTCTGAGATCGCCACCCTGAGTACCCCATCCAAGCAGTCCCTCGTCACATCCCTCCTGACTGATACAGGGAGAGAGAGGCAGACCTCCATATATTAGCCCCTCTTCTTCCTTCAGGAAGGGAGATGGGGGGTCTAGAAGATAAAGTGACTCTTCATCTGTGTTATTATCCTCCCCAAGCAAGGGGGGTAAAGGAGGGAGTACAGGGAAGTTGTGTCTCAGGCCAACTTGAGTCCTTTTCCCTGTTGTTATGCTGCGGGGCCAGGTGCGGGCCTTGGTAGGGGGGCAGAAGACTGGTTTTGGTGGGATGAGAGGGGCATTGTCTCCCTGGTCCTGGTCCAAAAGAGGAGAATCCCTCTCTGAATCTGAAGTCTTGACCAACTCAAAATGCTCCTCTGGGATCTGTCTAACTCCAGCTTTAGAAGAGCTAGCAGTCCGTCTGTGCTCCTCTCGTTTTCGGTCTACCTGTCGAGACACACTGGGGCTGTGCTGTGGTGTATTTCCAGAAACCTGCAGTGCTCGAGTCTGACTAAGAGCAGGTAGCTGTTCTTTTGAAGGAGATGGCATTGCGTGGGCCTCCCTCTGTTGCTTCTGAAAAGCAGGATGAACCTGCTTTTGCCTGCTGAGAGGATGTTGAAGAGGAGGCAAAGGGCTGAGTGTGGGTGTCAGCGACGGTGAGGTGGGGACAGGAGGAGTGTGGGGCGCAGACGATAATGGAGAGGGTGTGTAAGGTGGCAAGGAAGGCATGGAGGACGTAGGGGTAGATGGAGGGAGGTGAGAAGGAACAGGTTGTAGAGGAGAGATGGGAATCCCTGCCCCAGACAAACGTTTCTCTGCCCCCTCAGCAGAGGACATCTCAAGTCTTTCTGCAAACTCAGGATAACTCGGGGGCATAAAGGCTTTCCAAGATCGCCGGTTTGGATTGTCTTTCTTATCGCTTCCCTGATGACGTCTCTTAGCCACTGCAGCCACCCCACCAACTGCTGATGATGATGGAGCAATAGGCAAGCCTGAACCTATGATACTAACAGGAGGTGACATAATCTGAGCATCACCAGTTAGCTTTAAGGCATCAAAGATCACCCTCTCATCCAGTTTCCTCACACCTCCGGCATTGTCTGCACTCCTGGAGACGAAAACACCACCTAAATCAGCTGCAATAGTGCCATTGCTGGATAGCGTGCTTCCCTCTCCTCTCACCTCCCCACCTGAACCCAACGTACTCCTGGAAGGTTGACACAGTTTGGTCCCTTGGTCAATCTGCTCATTGATGCGCATGGTATCATAAATTGATCGCTGGGGGACGTAACAGTCCTCTATGTACGCCTCGTCCTCATCACCTTTTCCAAGGCAGCGAGGGTTCTGCCTCAGACAGTCTGGACGGCTCAGGGGCTTCCCCATTGTGCTGAGAGTTAAGATGCAGGTATGGCACAACACTTAAAGAAATTAACCGAGAAAAAAGGTAAATTAAAAAGGAATCTTTGTGGGAAAAGATGTCCTGTTCCTTTAATTGTCCCTGGTGTAATGATCCACAGAAATAGACAGTCCATGTGGCTGCAATCCTTCACATTTGGAAAAACAAAAAGAAAATTAAATTTTCCATCCACAGCGTCATGTCGACTGCAGTCTTATGTTCTTTCTATGTCACTTCAACAGCTGAGCACTTCCTGTGTCTTTCTGAGATGCTGTGTGGCATCAGCGGGGGAGTGAGAGAGACAGCCCACCCCCTCGGCACCATATTAATCACCAGCTCTGTTTATTTCAAAGACTGTTAGGAATGAAAAAACGATAGAGGGATGAGCACAGGGAGGAAGGGAAAGAAACGGTCGTCATTTCCCCCTCTGAGTAGTCCAAGGTGAGGCAAGCACCATGCAGATAACATCCCTTTGTTTTGCTGTCTGAAAGGCAAAGCAATCCCCTCTCCTTCATATTCAAGTATAGGCACAACAACTCATTCCTCGACTCCGGTTAGACTCCCCTGCAAGCTTCTAGCCTCCTTCCTTCCTTCCTTTCTGGCCTCCTCTTTTCTCTGTGGCACAACAGGAAAAGGCTGAGAGCTTGGACAACTTCAGCAGCCTCTGAGAGGCAGGCATGGAAGTGTAAAAGTCTCCTTTTAAGGTGAGAAAACCCACTCTCAGTTATATAAAAGAAAGGCTGCGTGGGGTGCAAGGAACAGCAAAGTACTAACTCCGAGAACACGTTTCACTATTATCTTCTTATTTTCAAAAATATTTCTTGCAGGGAAAATATAGATAAAATCCAGGAAAGAAGAGAAAAAGTTTGTATCTTTTAAAGGATTTTTAAGGCAAAAAAAAAAAAATGGTGCAGAAGAAAATGCATGAAAATAGAAATTCCTTTACCAAGTCAATGCCACTTTGTGGTCCAGTCACTGTTCAGGCAGTCTTTTTCTGTCCTCCACTTTCATCACAAAGAGTCAGTGTTTATGCCTGCAGGAAAAACCCTGAATTTTTTCCAAAACGTCTCATCAGTATGATTATCACTCATTCAGTCTTTAGTGAAAGAAAATCCACTCCGTAATCCATACAACTATCCCGTATTTAATGAAAATGTATCCCGAACAAAGAGAAATCAGAAGAAATCCTCATCCATGCTTCAACTCCTTTCTTTTATCCTGCTGTCTTTCTCTCTTATCCTCGGATCATCTGCAGCTCCAGGGGAGAGCTGGTACCGTGGATCGAAAGCAGGCATGCTCCTGGAGGGGTGAGGCTGGAGTGAAAGAGGGCATCTGGGGGTAGAGAGGAGAAAGGAGGGGGGCTGGGGGTTGGATCCTGGACCAGCCAGGCAAGCAGGAAGGCAGGCGAGAAGGGCAGAGCGGTGAGTCGTGGGACTGTATCCAGAGGGCAAAGTCCCAGACAGCCCTCCCAGCTCCAGTCCGAGCTCTGCTTTGCAGGCAGGGTCTTCCCCCTCTCTACCAGCAGACAATCCCAGGATACGCTCCCTTCCCTTTCGCTCTCTCTCCGCAGCCTTCTTTCTCCTGTCTCGACTCCGTGGTGAGAATGAAACAAAGTGCCACGCAGTTCCTCCTCTCTGCCTTTGAAACGTGTGGGCTCCGCAAGCTTTCCTCTCCCTTTCCTTTCTCTCACAGCCTCTGTTCTCAGGCCACTACAGAGCTGAAATGGTTTGCAGCTGCTAAAAAAATCTCCCTCTTTTCCTCTCACTCTCGCTCTCTTGCTGCTCCCCCGCCTCACCTCACCCTCGCTCTCTCTCTCGCTGGCTGCCTCCCTCTCTACTCTCGCTGTTTGTGTTTGAATTCAGCTCCGTTTGTTCTGTTTCCTGCACTGGTTTTAAAACACAGGAAGTGCTCCAATCATGCTGGTTTCCTCTCCCTCAAAGAAAAAAAAAAAAAAAACCACACATGCGACAGAGGCAGAGAGAGAGGGAGAGAAAGAGAGAGAGAGAGGTGTTAGGGAGTTAAGTAGCGAGAGAAAAGGAGGCAGTGTGCTAAGAGGGAGCGTGGAGCCAGAGAGGGCTGTGCAGAAGAGGATTACCAAATAAAATTAGCAGATTAGATAAAGGGATGCTATTAAAACCGTTTTAAAATAAATAAAGGGGGAAAAAAGTATGAATTAAAAAAAAACGACTATATGATAACCCAGCTGAGAGTTTGCTTCATGCAGGCACTATAGTACAGTATCTCACTAATACTGTCTGGCTGCCACTGTAGCCAGATTTGGTACTGTGGGAGAGAGAAAAAAGAGAGAGAAGGGGGCTAGCGATGTGAGCAGGCTACATTCACGGCTGCATTCATCACAGCTTTGTAATCCACTCTTAATTCTCCGAAGGGTAAACCTCCTCCCTCCTCCTATGAGGACAAAAACACTGTCCACACAGAGGGAAATAATACAGAGTCAAAGAAAAAGAAAGAGAGGAGGGAGGAATGGAGGTAGGGAGAGGAGGGGGTGGGACTGTTAGCCGACGGCAGAGAATGAGGCTTATCAGCAATGAGCCGTCGCTCTCTTTTTTCTCTAAAGCAATAGTCCAGGCTGAAGGCAGACGAGGAAGTCCAGCCTGTTTTTATTCACTCTATTACTGCCCCTGTTGTCAAAGAGTTTTCCCACGTTTCAGTTGAGTCACAAGTTCTCTCGGTGTCCAGTCCAAGTGATGGTAGCAAGAAAAAAAGAGGGAAAAGAGCTGCTCGTGTAAAAAATAAATATGGAGAAGACACAGACACACAAAAGTCTGTGATATTCACAGGCTCCACTTGTGCATTCCCCGTCTGCGCCTTCACTGAAACCCAACACGGCAGAGGAGTGTGTG